>NC_057810.1:313753921-313771259 GCF_018294505.1 Triticum aestivum
AAACAGAGTCAGGTTCCGGGAAGAAGAGGGTGGGAGGGCGGGAAAACAAAGGCAACTTGGAAGGGAAAAAAACCGATGAATAACTTCAAGAGGAAACATCGGTTGAAAGAATGCAAATGCTTCGCACGAGTAGGATGGATACTCGATTACGGACTCCGACTCCGAGATAAAAAGGGGTGGGCGGGTGGGAAAAGAAAACAACTGAGGATTGGACTTGCAAAAAATGGAGAGGGTCGACTCACCTTGACGAGAAATGCACCGGATGCAAAGAGCTAAGGAACAACGATCGAAAAACCAACTGCGTGATCCTAAAGAGAGTTTGAAAGGGAATAGGAGTAATTCAAAACACCTACATCAAGATTCCTCACCAGAGCGACGAAGGGGCTGAGGAGTAAAAAGAATTCCTACTCTCCGATATAACTAGACTCCGAAAAAACATTTTTTTCTTCTAGACTCGACAACGGCCAAGCTACATGATCAAACAAGGGGGGCTCCTAAGGTCGGTCGAGGCTCTAATACCAACTTGTCACGCCCAATATGCGACCCTATCGTAAAGGAACTCAAAGGTCCCACCAAGGATAGAAGCGCATATTGGAGACATTTTTGCAAGGTGGATATCATTACATCAAACCATTACATAATAGTTGGGGATACATACAAGAGGCAGACAATGCCACATGAATACAACATCATGTATAAGAGCAACATCCGACTACGGATGAAACGCCAAACAGAAACTCAAACGACATCCACCCTGCTAGCCCAGGCTGCCGACCTGGAACCTATCCCCTGATCGAAGAAGAAGCAGAACAAGAACTCCAAAACAAGCAAACATCGCTCCCGCGTCATGATCATGGCATAACCTGCACCTGCAACTATTGTTGTAGTAATCTGTGAGCCACGAGGACTCAGCAATCCCATTACCATGGGTATCAAGACTAGCAAAGCTTAATTGTAAAGGAGGGGTAAAGTGGTGAGGTTGCAGCAGCGGCTAAGCAAAATATGGTGGCTAACATACGCAAATAAGAGCAAGAAGACAAGCCAATGGAACAGTCGAGAAGCTAGAAGTGATCAAGAAGTGATCCTGAAACTACTTACGTTCAAACATAACCCAAAACCGTGTTCACTTCACGGACTCCGCCAAAAAGAGACAATCACGGCTACACACACGGTTGATGCGTTTTAATTCGAATATGGTGTCAAGTTTTCTACAACCGGATATTAACAAGTTCCCATCTGCCACATAACCGCGGGCACGACTCTTGAAAGTTTATACCCTGTAGGGGTGTCCCAACTTAGCCCATCACAAGCTCTCGCGGTCAACGAAGGATATTCCTTCTCCCAGGAAGACACGATTAGTCTCGGAATGGCGGTTTACAAGACTTTTCGACAATGGTTAAACAAGACCAGCAAGACCACCCGACTGTGCCGACAAATCCCGATAGGAGCTGCACATATCTCGTTCTCAGGGCACACCGTATGAGACAGGCTGCGAGTAAAACCAGACTTTGAGTTTCCCCGAAGTTGCCCCGCAGGCGGCTCGGCTCGGACCAACACTTAGAGAAGCACTAGCCCGGGGGGGGTGGTTAAAAGAAAAATGACCCTTGGGTTGGCCTGCCCAAGGGAAAGTTAGTAGGTTGTTAGGGAAATGTAAAACCAATGTTGGGCCTTGCTGGAGGAGTTTTATTCAAAGCAAACTGTCAAGGGGGTCCCAAAAATCACCCAACCGCGTAAGGAACGCAAAATCAAGGAACATAACACCGGTATGATGGAAACTAGGGCGGCAAGAGTGGAACAAAACACCAGGCATAAGGCCGAGCCTTCCACCCTTTACCAACTATATATATGCATTAATTAAGTAAGAGATATTGTGATATCCCAACTTAATCATGTCCACCATGGAGCAACCTTCACCTACACCTGCGACTAACAACGCTATAAGAGGGGCTGAGCAAAGTGGTAACATAGCCAAACAACGGTTTGCTAGGAAGGGTGAAAAAGGTTAGAGGCTGACATGGCAAATTGGGAGGCTTGAAGAACAAGTGATAGGTAGCGCAGCATAGCGATAGAACGAAGCAACTAACATAGCAATGATAGTAGTGAGACCCAGGGTAACGGTCATCTTGCCTGAAATCCCGCTAGGAAGAAGATTGAGTCCATGAAGAAGATGAAGCCACGAAGACGAACCAAGTGTAGACGAACGAATCCTCACGATCGCAACGAAACAGGAACTAACGAGAAGGAGCACAACCAGAAAGAAGAAACAACATAGTAAACAAACAATACAGGAACAAGGCATGATGCACAACCAAGTATGATGCATGACAAGGTCTATTTGATGCTACTCATGCCAAGAGATGATGCATACAAGAGCAACACATCAAAGCAAGTTTAAATGAGGCCGGAACCAACATATAACAAATCCGGTAAGTCCTCACATGCAAATTTCGAAATTTGTCCAGATCTGAATAAACCATATGTTCAAGTTGTTAAACAGCAAGTTAAGATGCACCAAGATGATCTACACGAAATTCTAGTCAAGTTACATATAAAGTTCATTTAGTTTGGAGCTACGGCGTAGCAGATATGAGCAAAACAAGTTAACCATGTCATTGATGCAAAAATACATTCAAACATCAAGCAAATATTCCCAAACCATGGATGCAACGTGACAAGATGAAACTACATGCAAAATCAAGCAAGTTTCATATAGAGAATACTCAAAATGGAGCAACGGTTCAACGCATACACACGAAACAAGTTTGAAGGACAAGTTGTCCAAAACAGCAACTAGGCATGTAGCAAGCATCGAAACGATATGCTACAACACCTCAACATGAAAACAAAAGGCATGGACATGATGTACCGGTAAAGAACAACAAAACATGAACACTGAGCTATTTCCAGAAAACAATATAACATACTCAAAAGGACATGGCAAAATTGCAAATAATAACAATTTCACAGACTTGGCAGAAATCAATGTGCATGGCAGAAATTACATCAGGTTGCAATGTTTAGAGCTATCAAACGACATGCTACAAGAACTTAACATGGCAAGAAAAGGCATGGCATGCTAATACTGAATACAAAGAACAAAACTCCCGTACTGAACTAATACCAAAGATCGACACAAAAGATTGTAGGATCCATGCAAACATGGCAAATGATATATGACAGATTCAGAATAATAGTACATGGCAGGAACAACGATAAGTAGGCATGTTGGTGAGCTCGTACAATGCACCACAGAGAAATACATGGCAATACAAGGTAACCAATCGTAAGATTACATTTTTATGGAGCTAATAATGGCAATAGCATAGTCATAGGGTGCATGGATCACTAGCAAAACTCATGGCAAAACTGAACTTAATGTTAACAGGCTGACAGAAACATTATTTAGCAAGTTGAGAGCAAGATTACAACAAGATACAGCAGGCTATAGATGCAACCAAGCGCATTGACATATAGAGCATGACGTGTATAACAAAACATCATTAGTGAACATCTCCAGATTATGGAAAGAATGACTTGTAGAAGCAGGTTTACATAGCATCATGATATAACAGATTCAGCCTAGCAAAACAGTAACAACAAGCAACCTACTACACAAGATTGATTCACTCACCACAAGGCACACAAAAATACGTGGGTTGCACCACTTCAAAGATGGCATTATGTAGCTCAAAACTCGTGTAGACATCAAGCCCATCGGATGCACACACAAAATGCAATGAAAATGACAAAACAGCAAGTTCTGTTAACAGGCAACAGTTAACATCATATGGCACTCTTGCAACGACGATTAGGGCAACAAGAGGAACTCAAAAAAGAATGGCACAGTGAAATTAAATGAAGAGCATCTCCCAATGAACAATTTGATATATTATATGCACACATCGGAGCACCAATCGTGAAGTTATGGCATGATAATCAGAGCAACATAATGCAAAATTTAACGCGGGACCGGGCGAAGCAGGACGGCGAGATCCGGGGAGGCGGAGGTGGACAGTCGGCGGCGGAGCAAAGGACGGCGCACTCGGGGCAGCGCCCACGAGTGGCGGGGGGCGGATCGGGCCCGCCGTGGCCCGGGGCGGGCCGAAGATGGGCTCCTTGGGCCCTGCGGAGGAGAGAGAGAGAGGGTCGGCGGCGGCTGACGTGTCGCCTCCTGGTTAAGCGCGGGAGGCGGTGGAGCTTAGGTGGTGGCGCGCGATTGGCGGAGGTGAGGTGGCCGGAGAGGGCGGACATGCTCGGTGCGGCGGAGACGCGTCCGGCGATGCGGAGGAAGAGGAGGCTAGGGTTCATCCGCAAAAAATGGAGGAGGGGGGACCTATTTATAGGTACAGGGAGCTAGGAGTGTCCAAATGGGGAGCGGTTTTCGCCCACATGATCACGATCCAATGACGGAGAGCATGGAGGGGGTTAGATGGGCTCATGGGTTGTGGTGAAGGGGGGCTGGGCTGCAAAGAGAGGGGGGTTTCGGGCTACGCAGTTAACCGTTAGGACGTCAAACGAACTCCAAATGGAACAAAAATTGACAGGTTGTCTACCTACTCTATAACAACACCGCGCGCCAAGTTCCCTCCCATTCCGAGAACATTTAAAAGCCACTCAAGAAACAAGGTCTGAGAGGGGCGACGGCCGCGTGCGAGTGTGTCAATGCTCAGAACGGACAGCAGAGAGAAACGGCGGAACCCGAACATATGCAAGTTTTGAAAAACAAGCAGATGAAATGCAGATGATGACATGGCAAAGTGCATCACACAAGCAAATGACATGACAACTACGGGGAATAACTGGAAGACACCTGGCGCATCGGATACGGGGCATTACAGCTACCGAGCCATCGAGCGCCACGGCGACGCCGGGTAGCAGCCGCTGCTGCGTTCCGACCACGGCGGGAGCTTGGCGGCACGTAGTTGTCGTCGCTCGACTCCGGAGATTTGCTAGGCTCAGGAGAGTCACTGGATTCCTAGGAGTCATCGCTGTTGTTAGAAGAGGCGTCTGAGGGGACAGAAGCAGGTCCAGCGCCCATGGCTGCACCCTGCGGGCTGCTTCCTCCTGGGCCGCACTCCAGCCATTGGCCCTCCTCATCAAAGACCTTGAAGAACAAGGTGGATGAGCCATCGTACTCAAAGTGAGTCGCAAGGAGTCCTCAGCACGGCAGGCTTGGGCGACCTTGCCCCATCCGTAGGTCATGAAGACTTCTCCAAGGGGCACCACTTCGACCTCAGCTCCGGTGGCTAAGCTGCAGCACCCAGCGTGCTGCAACCATAGCTCAAGCGGCCCCCTCGGAGGCAGCTCGCTAGCGAAGAACCTCGGGATCCAGATCGATGAATCGAGCGGCATCACCACCCACACCACGAACTCTCGTGAGGTGCCCTTGGCATGAGTCCCTGGCATGGTCGGCAAGGCAATGGCACCCCGTTCTCCATCCCCGGGGCCGCTCGATGGCGCACAACTTCATCCCGGCCGTAGGCGTATAGGGGAAGGGGGAAGCCAGGTGGAGGCCTCGATTTCCAGGGCCTGGTCACCTCTCGCCCCACACTGGCGTCATGAGGGAGGCGGAGTCGCTTCTTTGGTGGGAGAGGATCAGGCCCCTCCCTAGGGGCCTTCCCCTTTTCGGTCACTGAGAACCTCCTGATCGGCGCCATGGAAGAAAGACGGAGAAGGAGAAGAAGCTGGTGGCAAGAGGACGAAGGAGAGATGAGTGAGGGGGCTCTGCTGTCAGGACCCCGACTCAATGCCACATCGATCTAGCATGTAACACCTCATATCACTTTGCGGCCTCACGCACGGTATCCCCACGGGTGTCACATTACCTTTGCCCGGGACCGTTTGCGTCTTTTGGCACACATATATGACAGTGTCGCTAGCATCCATATGATAAGGAGCCCGGGCTGACATGGCTAGTCGTAAACCCAAAGTGGCACTAACTTACAGGGACAGGCATCCATGACCCAGCATCGAACGTGTCGGTCATCAGCGAGTGAATCCAGGCTGTAGCACTGGGCTAACAGGACTCCGGTGAACCGGGCTGTAGCGGGCTAACAGGACTCCGGTAATCATCGCGTGACATTTCCCCGAAGGGACAGACACAGGAACGAAGGACACATGCCGGCCAGCCTAAGTGTTCCGGAGCAGTAGCAAGCTACCAGGGCTCAGAGGACACACTAGGAGACATTTCCCGGTAAGAGAGACTACTAAGGATAAACAACTAGATAGTCAGATCCCACACATAGCAATACACATTACACGTATGCATAACATGCAAGTATGTGCTGTACAACATGGCATCACAGCATAACTCAACAACTCATATAGATAAGGCTCAAAGAGCCATCATAGCATTATTACAAACAGGGGTCACATGACCCAACATTCAGAGCAACCAAGCAACAAACGGAAGCATTACATGTCTGAGTACAGACATCTATAAATGAAAAAGGCTGAAAGCCTGACTATCTACAACGTCCGATCAAGATCGTAGCTGAGGTACAAGCTACTTGTCGAAGTCCATGAGAACACTAGTAAGACCGAAGTCTCCGCTGCAAAAACATAAATAAAGCAACATGAGTACAAAGGTACTCAGCAAGACTTACATCAGATCCTATCATACATGCATGTGTATCAAGAGGGTAATGTGGGGTTTAGTTGCAGCAAGCCAGCTTTGGCTCTGTGGCTAACCTGTTCTACGACTACCAGAACTTCTTGAGGTGATATGGCGCACACGAGTCCACTAATCACCACACAATACACTACTATGGATTCATCCCCGTCTCCCTACGAGAAGGCCATCCATAGCACTCACACTTGTCTTGAGCATTTTATAGTATCCACTTCAAGTTGTCTGTGTACCATGTAAGCATCCAAGAAGTCCATAACCGCGGACCCGGCTATTCGAATAGATCATGTTAACCCTGCAGGGGTGTACTTCTTCACACATGCTCTCGCCACTTACCACCATGCACACTCATGTATCTCGGCAACCTTCAAGCGGAAGCCTGGCGAGGGTGTCGGCCACGACCTGACTAACCACACAAGACTCTAGCCCAGGTTTATCGCCTATTCGGGTTCCATCCGTAAGGAGATCCGGCCGGGGTGTCGCTCACGGCCCCAAACGATGTGTGCAGGGTTTCCGAGCCCACCATCCGGGTGCCACTCGGTACACCAGGCCACGTGTGCCTAGTCTGTCCCAAGCCCACCCTACCGGGTGCCACTTGGTAGAAAAATAGCACTACCTACAAACACCAGAAACTAGTTGCGACTCCTGGACAGAGATCAAGTTGGCTAATAAGTCGAGAGGGGCACTTAAGCATTCCAATGTGTGGTAGTAGCTAGTCATTCGACGACATACATAGAACTCAGTGCTTAAGGATGGTTCCAGTGAGACAACCCACCATGTACTCCTACATGGCCTCTCACCGCTACCTTTACCAAATCGTGTTCACACACTTCACTCTCAGCATCAGAACATATCGTAACACTCCAATTCATTCCCAATGAACCAGACCTGACACAACTCTAAGCAATAGCAGGCATAGCATGGTAGGAACACAACATGGCTCAATCAACTCCTACACATGCTAGTGGGTTTCAACTATTTACTGTGGCAATGACAGGTCATGCAGAGGAATGGGTTCAAGTACCGCAGCACAAAGTAGCAGATGAATCGTTGTTGTCCTAATGCAATAACTGAGAGTAGGAGCGAGAGAGTAGGATTGTATCGGAATGAACAAGGGGGTTTGCTTGCCTGGTAGATCAACAAGGGAGGCACTGCTTCATAGACAGGCACTCTTGAACGGACTCTGGAGCAGGACCTATCGAGAAGGAACAGTGTTGGCAATCAATACACAAACATATGCAACAATATGATGCATGAACATGGCATGAAGATGTGATGCTGTTGAGCTAATGCAACTAGTACTCATTTGGTTTGAAGTCCATTTGAACCATAAGCTCAAATGCAATTCTAAATTAAGTCTCTTAATATGCCATAATGTGTTTACTCATATTCAGCATGTATAAGTTGGTTTGTCATGCATGAAACTAGTACAGATGGAAAGGTTGCATTTTTCTGATAATTTTTCATATATAAATTATTTCAATCTGAGCTACGGTTGAATTTCTATGAATTTTTGAAGTTTAAATCATTTTCTGGAATTTCCTGAATTAAAATAATTCTAGAAAATAAATAATTGCGTCAGCGAGTAAGCATGACGTCATCAAGTCAACTGCGGCTGACTGGGTCAAACCTGACGTGTGGGGTCCACACGTCAATGTCATAGTTAGTTAACATGGGGTTATTTGCTTAATTAAAGGATTAGGGGGGGGGTCGGGGCCCACATGTCAGCCTCAGGGGGTTAATTAAGCGGTGATTAGCACTAAGCTAATCACATGACAGGCCGGGCCCACATGCCGGGGCTCAGGCGACGGGGCTCGTCGCCGGCGACCTCTGGACGCGGCGGAGTCCGCGCCACAGGCCACGGGGACGGCGTCTGAGAGCACCGGGGCGTAGCCCGGGCTCCTCCGCATCCAGGGGAGCAGACGGGAAGCCGCGGGGACACCGGAGCTCGCCGGAGCGAAGCTCGGGGCGGCGGCCGGAGTTCGGGATAGCGCGGGCATGGGGCGGCAGCTCGCGTTCGAGCGAACGGAGAGCACAGGCGGTAGCTACGAGGCAGCAGGAGCACGTCGGAGCTACTACGCGAGGCGGAGGTGCTCGGGGGCACGGAACTCGCCGACCATGGCAGACGGTGGCTTCAGGCGCTCGCGGGGCAGCGGCTACAGGGCACGCACGAGAGAGAGAGGTGAGGGGAAAGGAAGAGGTGCTCACGGCGGACTCGCAGAGCAGGCCAGTGTGCTCGGGGACGTCCTGCGTGCGGCGAATCGAAGGCGGCGGTGGTCGGAGCCCGAGGTGGAAGACGACGGCGATGGCGGCTCCACAGGGCGTCCGGCGTCTTATGGCTTGACGGAGGAGACGAGGAAGTCGTGGCGGTGCTTCTGCGCGTGTCAGAGAGGCGAGGGGGAGGCGGTGGCTACGGCTACGATGGACGGCGGCGATGAGCTCCGCTCGGCTGCGCGCGAGAGAGAGAGCAGAGGAGGGGGAAAGAACGAGAGAGAGTGAGAGGGTACGGGGGGGCGTGGCGACGTCCGGGGCGTTCCAGGGCGACGAGGAGGGCGCCAGGCAGGCAGAGAGGGAGGTGGCCTGGCGCGGCGGAGCGCGCGCGCGTCGGGCACGCGCCCGTCCTCCTATCGGGGAGGAAGACGACAGAGGAGGGGGCCAGGTGGGCTGGGCTGGCCAGCTGGGCCGGCCAGGCCACACAGTGCTGGGCCAGCACAGGAGCTAAGCGCCAGGTAAGTATCCCTTTTTATTTCTTTTTCTATTTTTCTGACATATGTTTTGATTTAGTAACAATACTAAATCAATTTATTTTCTTATGCCAATTTTTATAGAAGCTAGTGGTATTATTCCAGAGCTCCTTTATAAATGGCATAATTTTTGGACCATATTTTATATATATAACAATATATATCCAAGGCAAATAATTATCGAATTAATCCAAATGGCCAAAATTAAATATCCATGAGCTCCTAAAATATTTGTTTGAATTTTACCTCTGACCAATATTTTCAGAGAGCAACATGAACATTTCCTTGGACCTTTTTGGAACAATTTTTATTTGGGTCATTTTCAGAGATGATTCTGAGGGTTTCACAAATCCTCATTTCAAAATTAAATGGAATTTAAACATGATGCACAAATGACTAGCTAGTCTAGGTCATACCAGACTAGGGATGTGACAACTCGCCCCCACTTGGAAGAATCTCGTCCCGAGATTCAGGGGTCGACGGAAAGAAAGTGGGGTACTCCAGTCGAAGACGATCTTCTCGCTCCCAAGTAGCTTCTCTCTCGGAATGATGAGACCACTGAACTTTGAGAAACTTGATGTTCTGACGTCGAGTGACACGCTCTGCTTGATCAAGAATGCGAACCGGGTACTCTTGGTATGTGAGGTTATCTTGGAGATCAAGCGTTTCGTGGTCCACTCCGCGGATGGGATCCGAGAAGCAACGCCTGAGTTGAGAGACGTGGAAGACATCATGAACTCGAGAAAGATGTGGGGGTAGTTCCAACTGGTAGGCAACCTCTCCTCGTTCAGCGAGAATGCGAAAAGGACCAATGTAACGAGGAGCCAACTTGCCCTTGATACCGAAACGATGGGTACCCTTCAAGGGAGTAACCCGAAGGTAAGCTTTGTCGCCAATTTCATAAGTCATATCCTTATGATGACGATCATACTGGCTTTTCTGACGAGACTGGGCTGTTTTCAAATTCTCACGAATGATGCGATCTTGCTCTTCTGCCTCCTGGATCATGTCCGGTCCAAAGAATTGTCTTTCACCGGTTTCTGACCAGTTCAAAGGTGTTCGACATCTTCGTCCATAGAGAACTTCAAAAGGAGCTTTCTTGAGACTGGATTGGTAGCTATTGTTATAAGCAAACTCGGCGAAAGGAAGGCATTTCTCCCAATCCATACCGAATGAGATAACACAAGCTCTAAGCATGTCTTCGAGAATTTGATTGACCCGGTCCACCTGACCACTCGACTGAGGGTGGAAAGCGGTACTGAAGGAAAGATGGGTTCCCATGGCAATTTGGAAACTCTCCCAGAAATGAGAAGTGAAAAGACTGCCACGGTCTGAATTGATCTCTAGTGGAACACCATAAAGTGATACTATTCGGGAGATATATAAGTCAGCGAGCTGACTAGCGGTGATACTCTCTCGAACAGGTAGGAAGTGCGCCACTTTGGAGAGACGATCAACGACTACGAAGATAGCATTATTCCCTCTCTTGGTCCTGGGAAAGCCGGTGATGAAGTCCATACCAACTTTATCCCATTTCCATTCAGGAATAGCTAAAGGCTGAAGGGTGCCAGCAGGTCTTTGATGCTCTGCCTTAACGCGACGACAAACGTCACATTTAGCAATGAACTGAGCGATTTCTCTCTTCATCCTAGTCCACCAGAACCTCTGGCGTAGATCCTGATACATCTTAGTACTACCGGGATGAATCGTGAGAGGAGATTCATGCGCCTCCTTAAGAATCAATTGTCGAAGATGTTGACTTTTGGGAACCACCAAGCAATTCACAAAGAAGACAACACCTCGATCATCCATAGAGAAACATCCACCAACTCCCTTCTTAATTTTTCACTTAATGCGGATAACACCCCTATCAAACTTCTGGTCAGAGATGATCTGATCCTCAAGGGTAGGTTTCGCCACCAAGGTAGAAAGGAATCCGTGAGGAGCGATGTGAAGGTTAAGCTTAAAGAATTCCTCATGGAGAAGTGGTTGGCCTTGCTGCAACATGAGATTGTTGCAATAGGATTTACGGCTTAGTGCATCAGCCATGACATTGGCTTTGCCTGGGGTGTAGGTAATCCCTAGATCATAATCTGTGATCAACTCCAACCAATGTCTTTGCCTAAGGTTCAAATCTGGTTGGGTGAAGATATACTTGAGACTCTTGTGATCGGTGTAGATCTCGCAATGTTTACCAAGGAGGTAATGTCGCCAGGTCTTGAGTGCATAGACTACGGCTGCAAGCTCTAGATCATGTGTAGGATAATTATCCTCATGTGGATGCAACTGTCGAGATGCATAGGCAATCACATGATGATCCTGCATAAGAATGCAACCGAGTCCCTGTCGTGAGGCGTCACAATAGATAACAAAGTCCTTTGTGAAATCCGGTGGCACAAGTATGGGAGCAGAAGTCAGGTGTCTTTTCAGTTCCTGAAAACTGTACTCACACTATGGGGACCACTCAAACTTTTTATCCTTCTTGAGAAGTTCCGTGAGGGGTTTGGCTACTTTGGAGAAGTTTTCAACAAAGCGGCGACAATAGCTGGCTAGACCAAGGAAACTCCTAACTTGTTTGACTGTTTCAGGTGGAGTCCAATCGAGAACAGCCTGAACTCTCTCGGGATTGACAACAATGCCCTTACCAGAGATTACATGGCCTAGGTAGGTCACTTCTGGCAACCAAAATTCACACTTGGAGAACTTGGCATAAAGGCGGTGCTCTCTGAGTTTTTCTAAAACAAGTCTAAGATGTTCGGCATGCTCTTCCTCGTTCTTCGAGTAAATAAGAATATCATCGAGGTAAACCACGACAAACTTATCTAAGTACTCCATGAAGATCGAGTTCATCAAGCGGGAGAATGTAGCTGGAGCGTTGGTTAGACCAAAGGACATGACGGTGTACTCGTACTGACCATAACAAGTAACAAAGGCTGTCTTGGGAATGTCCCCCTTTCTGATTTTGATTTGGTGGTAGCCTAACCTTAAATCCATCTTGGAGAAGACTGAGGATCCAGCGAGCTGATCATACAGATCGTTGATCCTGGGGAGCGGATATTTGTTCTTTATCGTGACCAAATTAACGGGACGATAATCTACAACCATCCGGTCCATACCATCCTTCTTCTTGACGAAGAGGACGGGGCAAGCCCAAGGAGAAGAACTAGGACGGATGAAACCCTTTTGCAAGGACTCATCAAGTTGTTTCTTAAGCTCGGCTAGTTCTAAGGGTGCCATCTTGTAAGGTCTCCTAGAGATTGGAGCTGTTCCTGGGATAAGATCTATGACGAACTCTACATCTCTGTCAGGTGGAACACCTGGCAGTTCCTCTGGAAAGACATCCGAAAAGTCACGGACTACCGGGATATCTTCAAGGTCTGGAAGAGGGCTGGCATTAAGAGAATAGAGCTGACGCTTTGCAACTCTAGTGGAGACAGTGACTATCTTGCCAGATGGGTGTGTAAGCTGAACAGATCTTGTGTAACAATCAATCTTGGCATGATGAGCTGTCATCCAGTCCATACCCAAGATGATATTAATATCTGAGGACTTGAGGGCTACAAATGATGCAAGGAATACAAGTCTGTCAACAAGGATTTCATTTCCATGGCTAATTCTGGTGGTCTGCCATCTAGACCCTGGGGTTTGGATTTCAAGCGGAGTTGGCATATCACAAAATGACATGTCGTGCAAACAAGCATAGCCTTCAGAAATGAAGGAGTGAGATGCTCCAGTATCGAATAGAATTGATGCTGGGTGACAATTGACAAGGAGTGTACCAAGAACGACATCCGGATCATCATGAGCGTCTTTAGCTGAGACGTGATGCACACGTCCACGTTCAGTGGGGGCTGACTTGACACTGATCATCTTGCGTGATGGCTTAGCACAGCCAACAGTCTTCTCGGGCTGGGGTGGAGCATTACTAATCTGAGAGCAGTCACGTGCATAGTGTCCTGGCTTCCCGCATGTGAAGCAAGTCCCTGAGGTTGGACATGGACCCGCACTAACAAGCGGTCTACCAGTAGGCATGGGTGAAACATACGACTGAGCTGGGGGAGGCACCACATGGGATGGCCTCGGTGCATATCCGGGAGGAAGAGCGGAGTTTGGAACCCAAATCCGGCGCTTCTGGGAACTAGAGCCAGAGGAGGATCCCAAATCGCGGGTGTGCTTACGAGACTCCTCGTAAGTGAGCTGAGCTATCTCTGCATTGATGGCCTTGTTCACAAGAGCTTGGAATGTATCACAATGATGTAGGTGGAGATCGTGACACAACTTGGGGTTGAGACCCTTCCGGAACCTAGCTTGCTTCTTGGCGTCCGTGGACACCTCTTCTGTGGCATAGCGGGCGAGGTTCTCAAACTCTCTACTATAAGCATCAACAGCCATCTTACTCTGGTTGAAACTACAGAACTCTTCTCTCTTGCGATCGATGAGGGCTTCAGGAATGTGATGCTCGCGAAAGGCCTCAGTGAAATCTCTCTAGGTACGATTCTGGCCAGCTAGAAGCATAGCCTCATAGTTCTGCCACCAAAGACTAGCAGGACCTTCCAGATGGTACGTGGCATAGGTGACCTTGTCATCTTCAGCTACGCTCGCGGAACGCAGCTTATGAGTGATGCTACGGAGCCAGTCATCTGCATCGAGTGGCTCAATAGAATGATGAAAGGTGGATGGGTGCAAGCGAATGAAGTCATGAATGGTCGCAGACTTATTGGACTGATGTGCGGTGTTCTCCTCGATACGTGCCAACAAACGGTTAGACTCACGCTTGTTCCTCTCCATTTCTAACATGAACTGTGTCAACAAAGGCGGGTCGGGAGGATCCTCATCCCTACCATATCCGTGGTTCTGGCTACGAGCAACAGAACTTCGCTTAGCTGATGACATCTTGAGAAACGAAACCAAGGACGGAATCAGCAGCATCTATAGGTTATAGAATGTAGGATAGGATAATTAGTAACTCTCGAACTTCTCGGGCAATTTCGGCAGCATAACGGTAGTAAAATGCTCAGAATGAGACATCCTACTAAAAATGGGGTGGTAACATACTTATCAGCATTACTCAAGGTTCTGAGATCATACTAAACAGACTACACCGGAAATACTCAAAACTGGGGTATGACTTTGATCAACCAATCCTATGGGACTACGGAGTAGTAACACGCGATCCTGATAGACGGAAGAGAAAGCCTAGTTCCTTAACCCCGTAGGAAAGATAGGACGACTCAGATCAGAAGGCCATGAGGTATAAGGAGTAAAAGGAGCCTTACGTTCCTTCCCACAATCAATTCCCTTACATAACTAAAGAATTTCTAGACTCAACTTCGACCAGTTTGGCTTGGTAATCCTACAGGCAGTCAGGCTCTGATACCAAGGCTGTCAGGACCCCGACTCAATGCCACATCGATCTAGCATGTAACACCTCATATCACTTTGCGGCCTCACGCACGGTATCCCCACGGGTGTCGCCTTACCTTTGCCCGGGACCGTTTGCGTCTTTTGGCACACATATATGACAGTGTCGCTAGCATCCATATGATAAGGAGCCGGGCTGACATGGCTAGTCGTAAACCCAAAGTGGCACTAACTTACAGGGACAGGCATCCATGACCTAGCATCGAACGTGTCGGTCATCAGCGAGTGAATCCGGGCTGTAGCACTGGGCTAACAGGACTCCGGTGAACCGGGCTGTAGCGGGCTAACAGGACTCCGGTAATCATCGCGTGACATTTCCCCGAAGGGACAGACACAGGAACGAAGAAGGACACATGCCGGCCAGCCTAAGTGTTCCGGAGTAGTAGCAAGCTACCAGGGCTCAGAGGAAACACTAGGAGACATTTCCCGGTAAGAGAGACTACTAAGGATAAACAACTAGATAGTCAGATCCCACACATAGCAATACACATTACACGTACGCATAACATGCAATTATGTGATGTACAACATGGCATCACAGCATAACTCAACAACTCATATAGATAAGGCTCAAAGAGCCATCATAGCATTATTACAAACAGGGGTCACATGACCCAACATTCAGAGCAATCAAGCAACAAACGGAAGCATTACATGTCTGAGTACCGACATCTATAAATGAAAAAGGCTGAAAGCCTGACTATCTACAACGTCCGGTCAAGATTGTAGCTGAGGTACAAGCTACTTGTCGAAGTCCATGAGAACACTAGTAAGACCGAAGTCTCCGCTGCAAAAACATAAATAAAGCAACATGAGTACAAAGGTACTCAGCAAGACTTACATCAGATCCTATCATACATGCATGTGTATAAAGAGGGTAATGTGCGGGTTTAGTTGCAGCAAGCCAGCTTTGACTTTGTGGCTAACCTGTTCTACGACTACCAGAACTTCTTGAGGTGATATGGCGCACACGAGTCCACTAATCACCACACGATACACTACTATGGATTCATCCCCGTCTCCCTACAAGAAGGCCATCCATAGCACTCACACTTGTCTTGAGCATTTTATAGTATCCACTTCAAGTTGTCTATGTACAATGTAAGCATCCAAGAAGTCCATAACCGCGGACCCGGCTATTCGAATAGATCATGTTAACCCTGCAGGGGTGTACTTCTTCACACACGCTCTCGCCACTTACTGTCATGCACACTCATGTATCTCGGCAACCTTCAAGCGGAAGCCTGGCAAGGGTGTCGACCACGACCTGACTAACCACACAAGACTCTAGCCCAGGTTTATCGCATATTCGGGTTCCATCCGTAAGAAGATCCGGCCAGGGTGTCGCTCACGGGCCCAAACGATGTGTGCAGGGTTTCTGAGCCCACCATCCGGGTGCCACTCGGTACACCAGGCCACGTGTGCCTAGTATGTCCCACGCCCACCCTGCCGGGTGCCACTTGGTAGAAAAATAGCACTACCTACAAACACCAGAAACTAGTTGCGACTCCTGGACAGAGATCAAGTTGGCTAATAAATCGAGAGGGGCACTTAAGCATTCCAATGTGTGGTAGTAGCTAGTCATTGGACGGCATACATAGAACTCAGTGCTTAAGGACGGTTCCAGTGAGACAACCCACCATGTACTCCTACATGGCCTCTCACCGCTACCTTTACAAAATTGTGTTCACACACTTCACTCTCAGCATCAGAACATATCGTAACACTCCAATTCATTCCCAATGAACCAGACCTGACACAACTCTAAGCAATAGCAGACATAGCATGGTAGGAACACAACATGGCTCAATCAACTCCTACACATGCTAGTGGGTTTCAATTTACTGTGGCAATGACAGGTCATGCAGAGGAATGGGTTCAACTACCGCAGCACAAAGTAGCAGATGAATCGTTGTTGTCCTAATGCAATAACTGAGAGCAGGAGCGAGAGAGTAGGATTGTATCGGAATGAACAAGCGGGTTTGCTTGCCTGGTAGATCAACAAGGGAGGCACTGGTTCATAGACAGGCACTCTGGAACGGACTCCGGAGCAGGACCTATCGAGAAGGAACAGTGTCGGCAATCAATACACAAACATATGCAACAATATGATGCATGAACATGGCATGAAGATGTGATGCTGTTGAGCTAATGCAACTAGTACTCATTTGGTTTGAAGTCCATTTAAACTATAAGCTCAAATGCAATTCTAAATTAAGTCTCTTAATATGCCATAATGTGTTTACTCATATTCAGCATGTATAAGTTGGTTTTCCATTCATGAAACTAGTACAGATGGAAAGGTTGCATTTTTCTGATAATTTTTCATATATAAATTATTTCAATCTGAGCTACGGTTGAATTTCTATGAATTTTTGAAGTTTAAATCATTTTCTGGAATTTCCTGAATTAAAATAATTCCAGAAAATAAATAATTGCGTCAGCATTGAGTAAGCATGACGTCAGCAAGTCAACTGCGGCTGACTGGGTCAAACCTGACGTGTGGGGTCCACACGTCAGTGTCATAGTTTGTTAACAGGGGGTT
>NC_057810.1:313771493-313832557 GCF_018294505.1 Triticum aestivum
GGGCCGGGCCCACATGGCGGGGCTCAGGCGATGGGGCTCGCCGCCGGTGACCTCTGGACGCGGCGGAGTCCGCGCCACAGTCCACGGGGACGGCGTCTGAGAGCACCGGGGCGTAGCCTGGGCTCGTCCGCATCCAGGGGAGCAGACGGGAAGCCGCGGGGACGCCGGAGCTCGCCGGAGCGAAGCTCGGGGCGGCAGCCGGAGTTCGGGATAGCACGGGCGTGGGGCTGCAGCTCGCGTTCGAGCGAACGGAGAGCACAGGCGGTAGCTACGAGGCAGCAGGAGCACGTCGGAGCTACTACGCGAGGCGGAGGTCCTCGGGGGCACGGAGCTCGCCGGCAATGGCGGACGGCGGCTTCAGGCGCTCGTGGGGCAGCGGCTACAGGGCACGCGCGAGAGAGAGAGGTGAGGGGAAAGGAAGAGGGGCTCACGGCGGACTCGCAGAGCAGGCCAGTGTGCTCGGGGACGTCCTGCGTGCGGCGAATCGACGGCGGTGGTGGTCGGAGCCCGAGGTGGAAGACGACGGTGATGGCGGCTCCACAAGGCGTCCGGCGTCTGGTGGCTTGACGGAGGAGACGAGGAAGTCGTGGCGGAGCTTCTGCGCGTGTCGGAGAGGCGAGGGGGAGGCGGTGGCTACGGCTATGGTGGACGGCGGCGATGAGCTCCGCTCGGCTGCGCGCGAGAGAGAGAGCAGAGGAGGGGGAAAGAACGAGAGAGAGTGAGAGGGTACGGGGGGGCGTGGCGACGTTCGGGGCGTTCCAGGGCGACGAGGAGGGCGCCAGGCAGGCAGAGAGGGAGGTGGCGTGGCGCGGCGGAGCGCGCGCGCGTCTGGCACGCGCCCGTCCTCCTGTCGGGGAGGAAGACGACAGAGGAGGGGGCCAGGTGGGCTGGGCTGGCCAGCTGGGCCGGCCAGGCCGCACAGTCCTGGGCCAGTACAGGAGCTAAGCGCCAGGTAAGTATCCCTTTTTATTTCTTTTTCTATTTTTCTGACATATGTTTTGATTTAGTAATAATACTAAATCAATTTATTTTCTTATGCCAATTTTTATAGAAGCTAGTGGTATTATTCCAGAGCTCCTTTATAAATGGCATAATTTTTGGACCATATTTTATATATATAACAGTATATATCCAAGGCAAATAATTATCGGATTAATCCAAATGGCCAAAATTAAATATCCATGAGCTCCTAAAATATTTGTTTGAATTTTACCTCTGACCAATATTTTCAGAGAGCAACATGAACATTTCCTTGGACCTTTTTGGAACAATTTTTATTTGGGTCATTTTCAGAGATGATTCTGAGGGTTTCACAAATCCTCATTTCAAAATTAAATGGAATTTAAACATGATGCACAAATGACTAGCTAGTCCAGGTCATACCAGACTAGGGATGTGACATCTGCCCCTCCCCCACATTTATAGCCAAGGAAGGCCAACCGCCGGCCTCGACGACCTCACGCCATGATGATCTTCTAATTGCCGCATCGTTCTGTCATGTCGAACAAATGCCGAGGCAATGTGGGGAAGTGGACACAGCCACGTCCCATCAATCGTCATGCGTCATCAAGGCCGGTGGCGGTTAGGGCTCGCGGCGCTCCGCACTTGCCCTTTGGCTTCGCCTAGAAGCCAAGTTCAAGCGCGCCTTGGGCCCGGGGGCTACTGTCAGTGTTCTGGATATGGGGGTATCGAGACTTGCCTGTCTTTGGCCCACCATGTGGCTCCCCCGACGGCCTGGTACGACCCAGCTTCAGCGTCATTGACTCAAGACCCTCGCGAGGGGCCAAGCCTCGTGAGGCGGATGACGCCAAGACCCCCGAGGGGATCGGCCTCCTCAGGCTGGCTCCCGAGGGGGGGAGAGTTCTATGCAAGGTGTACCTCATGAGGCTCAGCTGACGTGAGCCATGATGATCAAGGCAGGCGGGCGCCAGCCGGCGCAGAGCGCCAGTTTCCTCTTTGGTGCAAGGGAGGCAAGCCGTAGGCGTGGAGTCCCAAGTAATCAGCCAAAGGTTTCCATTCGGGTGCAACGAGACCAAGACCGCTAGGACGGCAGGACGGAGGTCATCACCGAGCCCACCGCAGCGTCACAACTAGGGGCTTTTTGCAGGCGAAGACCACTTTAGTCAGGATAAGATGTACTACTTGTCCCCTTTCAAATCCGGCCGTTGTGGGATCCCTTCCCACCAACATTTGGGAAGAGGACCAAGTCCACTATAAATAGGACTTAGCCACCACCATAGAGGGGCATTTGATTCCGATTGGGTTTACCCTCACCCAACCACCTCACCAGCTCTCTTGAGCGCAGCAACACCTCACCTCCTGAGGCCAGTTCATCCACCGTGTTAGTTCATCCTCAGCCCCTCGAGGCAATCCACCAAAATGCTGGAGTAGGGTATTACACCACAAGGTGGCCCAAATCAGGATAAACTGTTGTGTGTCTTTGTCTCTTCGAGCTCGACACGCTAGGAATTAGGAGGATCATGAGTAGGCAGGCTGGGTAGGTTGAGATCTCCGCACGCACCCCAGAGTTCAAACATTTTAAGGTTTTGCGAAACCCGTAATCAGACAACATCAAGCACGAATTAGATTAGAGTTGCGTGTGCGTTACCTGACATACAGTTGCTCCATCCAAGCTGTTGTGATGGAATAAGCTGTGTCTGTTGTGGACAAACGATTGCTGGTATACAACCTTTTGCGATTGATGAATTCATCATTGTCGGGTTCCCTAGTGTGGTTCTGTGTGTGACGTGATATGCTCTGTCTGCACAACATCTATGCTTAGTGTACAAAAGAACAACATATATTTACTTATAACAGGACATGATTGCAAAACCAAATTAAAAATCCAATTACGTTATATAAAAAATACAATAAATATTGCAAGGTTCAAATTCCAGCATTACAAGACCCAAATTCAAATATTACAAGGTTCAAACTATTCAGACACATAAAATTCATCTTCTTCAGAATGTTTTTCATGCATTATTTCCGCAAAAGGATCAGCCACCGAGAAGTCATAGAGCGGCTCGATATATTTGACTATCGAATAATATGTCATATGAAGTTACAAACTGAAATTCAGCTTCTGTAGAGCCTTTTCCATTCAACTGTACACGCCTGCACTCTTTGGCAATCCATTCACTTTTGCACAGTAAATACAGGGCAAACCTCATTACCTTGAGCAACCTTGCTTTCTCAACAAAGAACCTGGCGAATTTAATTTCTGGCGTGGTGCCTCGATACTTGTTAAAAGTAATTTCTGTGAGATGAAGATCAAGGCATTCAATGGGATTGTTATATTCTCCAACATTTTCTACTTTCGGGCCTACTACTATCTACAAACGAAGACAACATATTAGTGCCTAGCTGTAGATTTGAACAATTCGCGCCTTTTTGATGTGCGGGATTTCTAGAATACACGAAAAGAGTGAAATGCCAACTTCAATTTTTCATGATAAACTTTTATCACGAAAGCATGTCGGGCGAAGGAATAAAACGCATACAACACTACCATCTCAAAAAAATATGTTTTGAAATCCTCAAAAATTCCATTAGAAATCATTCTACTTTTGTCATTGTAATCATGGGTAGAAGTAACAAAAAAATGAGCTCTATTGTGGTTAACAATTAACAGGAAAGGAGCATCACCTCAATGTATAGCTTCTCCGTGCAAGGAAAGCATCTAAGGAATTTAACAACTTCATCCAGAATAGGGCGACAGATTATAGTGCCAAGATCTTCACTATGCATAGAGGCCGGGACCAGCTTGTGGGAACCATTTTCTGGATGATAGGAAAACATACAGATCAACAAAAATTAGATAAAATGTGCCGTCCAATCATATATAAGAAGGAGAAGAAAAAGACTATTGTACCTGAACGGATATGATCCAGTAACAAGTTCTTTGAATTCAGCACATGAATAGCCCACCACTATCAATTTCGGTGCATGAATGGCCCTGATTTTTGCTAGACCTAATTCATCAAGTACATACAATCTCTCGAGGAATGGCACATTCTCAATGACTATACCATGAAAAACCTTAACTGACAACCGTGGGCGGCGCCAGCAATGCATATAAATTACACGGACATTCGTCGAGGTGATGTGGAGGCTACTGAACCCATCCATCAGATGAAGATGAAGGTACTCGAGTGGTGTACAACCAAGGATAAGGCGCGCCAACTCCTCCTTCGAGATACAGACGGAAATGAGCTCAAGGTGCTTAAGTTTAGGGAGATGAAGAGCGCGTGCGGCATCAATCCGGGGGAAAATGCACTGCCTGAATGTAGCACAGCGCAGCCTGGGTGCAAGACGGAGCACAGATGGCAGCGGTGAGCGCGGACGCCAGCTATAATGTTGAGCTACTCTAGCCGATCTAGGGATGGGGATAGGAACCAATAGTGATAGCAAGGCGTCTAACTGGCCTATAGCAAGGCATCTAACTGGCCCAGGGTGCGTGGGGAGGACGTGGGACAATGCGTCCAGGCAATGTTGCTCGCCACTTCAGAACTCGTGGTCGACGATGAGGTCCAGGTGGTCGAGTGCCAGAGGGCATGCCACCACCATGAGAGGACAATGGTCCGCACGACATATTTGATGGGGAGGTGGGATATGATGGTTACGAACATCTTGTCGGGGATGCCGTCGGATATCGGGTTCCGGCGAAACCATTAAGGTTCGAACACTGGGGTGCGCACGAAGATCTCTCCCTACTGAAACACGCCCTCAGCCTCGCCGCGATCTCTAAGCTAGCTCGATGCACAACACAAGAGGCACAAGATTTATACAGGTTCGGGCCACCGTTGTGGTGTAATACCCTACTCCTGTGTGTGGTGTGGTGGATTGCCTCTTGGGCTAATGATGAATAGTACAAGGTAAGAATAGCCTCGCGAGGAGAGGTGTTTTTGTGCTTGGTGGTGTGCTTGGGGAGGAATCGATCTGTCCTCTCTATGGTGGTGGCTAGCCCTATTTATAGAGGTCTTGGTCCTCTTCCCAAATATTGAGCGGGAAGGGATCCAACAACGGCCATTTTGAAAGGGGACAACTAGTACAAGCTATCCTGAGTAAAGGTGGCCTTCACCTGCCAAAGGCGCTGGTGGTGATGCCGTCTTGGGCTCCATGGTGACCTCCGTCCTACCGTCCTTCTGGTCTTAGTCTTGTTGCACCGATATGGAAATCTTTTCTTGATGCCTCGGTACTCCACACCTGTGCTTGCCCCCTTAGCACCAAAGAGGAAACGAGGACACTGCGCGGGCTGGTGCCCGCCTGGCCTTCGTCGTCATGGCTTGTGTCACGAGGACCTCACGAGGTACCCCTCACCTTGATCTCTCCGCCTGCTCGCGAGCCTCCCTGGTGAGGCCGCCCCTGAGGAGGCCTTGCGTCATCCGCCGTGCGAGGCTTGGCCCCTCGCGAGAGTCTTGAGAGTTGGTTGATGAAGACGAGCCGTATTGGGCCACTTGTGGAGCCACACCGCAGGCCGCAGGAAGGTAGGTTTAGGGACCCCCGTTCTCAGAACGCCGACAGTAGCCCCCGGGCCCAAGGCGTGCTCGGACTTGGCTTAGCGGCGAAGCCAAAGGGCAAGGGCGGAGAGCCGCGGGCCCCAACAGCCTACGGCCTTGGTAGACGCGTGGCGACTGATTGGACGTGGGTGTCTCCGCTTCCCCATGCTGCCTCGGCAACTGCCTGACTGACAAAAGGCTGGCGCGGGCAAGGCTTGCATTCATTGCTCTCCTTCGCCTTGCTCCAGATCCCCTTCCTTGATCCTTGCTCCCACAATCTCCAGATCTGCTCCACTCCTTCCTTTTCGGTGAGTGATGGCGCCCCGCAAAGCGAAGGCTCATGCGCTGTCGGCTTGGTATGCGCCGGCCCTGGATGCCCCCAATGTATCGGAGAAGAATCTCGCCACCATGCGCCTGATGACGGCGGGGGAGGGCAACGAGAAGGGGGAGACCAAAATCCGGGCTGGCTCTGCCAAGCCGGAGGCCAAGGGGAGCACTTTCTACCCCTTCTTCATGAACGCCATCATTGCAGGCCTGGTTCCTTCCTTTTTCGACTTCTTCTACGCCGTCCTCAGCCATTACAGGCTGCAGGCCCTTCATCTCCATCCCAACTCCATTCTTCTCTTGTCGATTTTTGCCTACTACTGCGAGGCGCATGTCGGGGTGATGCCGTCCGTGGCTCTGCTTCACCACTTCTTTTCTCCCAAAGCCAACAGCGACCATACCTTGGCGTGCGCCAACTTCATCGCATACGGTAAGGCCAACTCGATCTCAAAGACCGGGAAGAGGGCCGATAACTTCCAGAGCAAGTGGGTCATGATGGATGCCAAATGTGTCCACCCCCGATTGGTGTTGCCAACGAAGATGCCCTAGCCCGACGAGGGGTGGTCTCGCGCAAAGCTCATTGACGATCGGGTGAAGTTGGTGCTGGAGAAGATGAACGCTGACTTGAAGCCGGACAACGTGAAGGCGGTGAAGCTGACGGGGGCCACGCTCCTGAGGGAGTTCCTGACACAGCGGGTGGCTCCGCTTCAGGCGCACTCGCGCCCCTTATGGACTCTTGGGGATGCATACGACGAGCTTCGCCTGAATCCGGCGGCCTTGGCCAATGAGGATCTGGCCGCAGCACTCCACCTCTTTGTTGGGGACGAGCAGGAGTGTCCAGCGGGTTCCCCTGCCCCCTTGTTCCTCTGCGAGGATCGGGCACATGTGGTGGATGCCATGCCCACCTTTGATGGGTGCGGCCCGGTATCTGCGGCGTCCCTTGTGGTCCGGGGGGGCGACGGCGCTGGTGGACGTGTCCTCGGGCGACTCCCGCGAAGGAGGAGAGGAAGAAGAAGAAGAGGAGCACGACTCAGAGGCGACCTTTGAGGGGACGGGGGAGACCTCTCCCCGGCCCAGGGTCAAAATCCTCGGCACCTTGCCAGACGAAGACGAGGCCGATGCCACGCAGGAGGAGGGGGATCCGCCCGCGATCCCGAAGAAGGCAGGTCGGCGCTGGTCTCCCGAGAGGCCGCTTCTGCCCAGGCGCCGCTTGGAGCCGCTTCCAGCCCTTCTGCTACGCCTTCCCCTGCTCCTGGGGCCCTTGCAGCTGCGTCCCGAGCCTCGACTAGGGCTTCAAGCTCGGCAAGAGGATGGTGAACTACGCCATGGTAGACCAGTAAGTGCTCGCGCTTTATCTTGTTCTTCATTATGCTGCCGGAGCTTGACGTTCTTCATCGGTTGGTTAGGCCGCCGCCTGCGACGAAGAAGAGGAATGGGGACGCGGTGTCTCTGCCTGGGGCGGACTCATCTGCCACGGGCGATCCTTCATCCATGGGGAGGGGAGGCGATGATGTTCGCACCTCCCCTGCCCGATCATCCTCGTAGGGCCTGGAGGAGCGCCCTGGCGGGGTGCCAGCCCCCGTGGCCCTGCTGGCTCCGGAGGTGCTGGTGCCTGATGCTACTGCTGAGGTACCTAAGGCTCAGGAGCCCCCAGTCTCCCGACCCGCAGTTACGCTGCCGCCTCTTCCTCTTGCGCCGATGGTTCTGGGTTCTTCTGCCTCCTTTGCTGTCTTTGACCGCGCCCTTTTCGAGTTGGGCCAGCTGTGAGAAGACCTCCAAGGCACCGACTCCCACCTAGTAGCTGGGCGCCTAGAGCTGGTCTCCGGATAGTTTCATTATGACGCCTGTATCCGAGAAGCGCTAAGGCGGGCCACGACAGCCTCTGAGGAGGACAAGAAGGTCACTGCCCAGGCGGCAGCTGCTCGCGAGGCGCCAATGAAGGATGCCGCGGTCACCCAGGACCGCTGCACAGCACTAGAGGCTGAGCTACAGGGTTTGCGCAACGAGCACACCAAAGAAGCTCGCGACCCCCAGGCGAAGGAGGAGAAGATGAAGGCTCGGGACGACACTGTCAGGGACCGTGATGCCGAGCTGACGCGACTGGTGGAGTCGCAGACTGCTGAGCACGGTCGGCTGGAGACGCTGGAGCAGGAGTTGAGGACGGAGAAGGCTGAGAGGGACGCCCAGGCGAAGGTCCTGGCTGAGGACCGTGTGTCCTTCGTACTTCTCGAGGAGCGGTCTCGTGTGGCGTTGAAGACACTCTATGAAAAGGGCGTGGAGAAGCCGCTTGTCGGCGTTCTGGGAACGGGGGTCCCCAGACTTGCCTGCCTGCGGCCTGCGGCGTGGCTCAAAGGAGGCCCAGCACAACCCATCTTCATCAACACGAGCTCAAGACCCTCACGAGGGGCCAAGCCTCGCGGGGCGGATGACAAGGAGCTTCCTCAGGCACGGCCTCGTCAGGCTGGCTCGCGAGGAGGCGGAGAGTTCAAGGCAGGGTACCTCGCGAGGTGCCCATGACGCAAGCCATGACGACCAAGGGCACCAGTCGGGCGCCAGCCCGCGCAGTGTCCTCCTTTCCTCTTTGGTGCAAAGGGAGCAAGCGCAGGAGAGAGCATCAAGCAAAGGCATCCATTTCGGAGCAACAAGACCAAGACCAGCCCAACGGCAGGGAAGAAGTCATTGTGGAGCCCAAGCAGGCGTCACCACCAGAGCCTTTGACAGGCGAGGACCAACTTTAGTCAGGATAAGTGTACCGGATGTTCCCCTTCAAAATGGCCAATTGTTGGCGCCCTTCCCGCTCAATATTTGGGAAGAGGCCCAGGGCCTTTGCCTATAAATAGGACAAGCCACCCCCGGGGTAGAGAGGGCCAGACCTGATCGAGAATCCAAGAGCCAGGACCAAGTAGCACCAGCCAAGAACAGACCCTCGCGAGGCTGTTCTTCCTTGTATTGTTCATCATCAGCCCAAGAGGCAATCCACCACACCACACACTGGAGTAGGGTATTACACCACAATGGTGGCCTGAACCAGTATAAATCTTTTGTCTCTCGTGTTGTTCTGTTTGGTAGTTTAGATCCTAGCGATTCGGCGAGAAGCTAGCCGGTAGAGGGTTAAATCTCCACGCGCACCCCAGTGTTCGAACCTCAAGTGTCTGCCGGAACCCGAAATCCGACATTTGGCGCGCCAGGTAGGGGTGCGCCGGGATCCGCCTTCTGCCTCTTCGCGTCCCGTCGCATCGTCATCGCCATGTCCGGTGAACAAGCGGGCAACCCTGATCCCTGGGCGGCTTGGCCCGCCCGCACAGAGCCGCTCGCCCTGGGCGACCCCATGCCCCAGGCAGCTCGCGGTCCGCAGGGCGCTGCGGGCCGTGGGCGACGCGGACAGGCCTCGACAGCTCTAACACCGCGACAGACGCGGTCGGCAGCAAGGGCCTCCAACCACGCCGGGGCCACGACGCCGTACACCCGCCGGGAGCAGGCGAACTCAAGGGCCGCGCTCACGGTGGCCCGAGAGCTGCTGCAGTGCAGGCTGATGGAAGGCAGCCGCGACGTGCTGCTAGAGCGGGTGGCGGAGCTCCTGGGCTTCGCCGACTCAGGGGCTCACCCCTTCTGTACTCAGCTCCCGTCTCAGGCCCAGGGCGGCCCGTGCAAGGGCCCCACATGCAACCGCGGGCTCCAAGGCTACTCCAACACCAACGAAGCTGTCAGCGCAGGGCCGGCGGCAGCACTGACTCCGCTCCCTGCTAGTGAAGAAGGACTCGTCACGACCCATGGCCCCCGTGGGCCGCCGCGCTACCATCACCAGGTTGGCACGTCAAGCAGAGCTGCATGGCACGCAGAGCCCTATGGCGCAACCTTCGGCGTAACGGCCCGAGAAGAGTACGTGCCCCACATGATGGATCAAGGGCACAAGCGCGAGGGTGAACAAGGCTCGCTCCTCAGCCCAAGTTGGGGGGACGAGGCGCCAGAAGCTGAGCTCTTCCAGGAACCCAGGGACGGCCCCGCCGGCCACGCTGGAAGCGACGATTATCGGGTACCACTAATCCCTTAGGAGCAGGCATACACTAATCATGGGTCGCAGGAGATGCAGGTCGCCACAGCGAGCAGCTGCCCCGCTCCAGCAGTCTCTTACCCCTCAGGAGGAGGGCGTCGGGGACTGCAGGAGAGGGGCCGAGATCCGACATCACCACCGCGGCGTTCGGAGAAAGGTGTTCCCAGGAGGTAGGCCCTCCGCTAGGGAGCTGCCTCAGGGCCTGCCCTTGGCGGAGGACCCGTGGTTATCAGGGGAACCGCTGGCGACTGCTCTACCCCATCGGCGACGTCCTGGTTTCCGGTCGTCGTTAATGGCACTAGAGTGTGGCACAAGGCGGGGCCCTTGTCTGGCGATATGAAGCAAGGCCGGTACCTGTAAAGAAGGCCAAGTGCCCGTGAAGCTCACTGCCCCGTGACACTCTCACGTAATAATGAGTGGGGATGTACATGCCCTGGAGTCTCAGGGGTGCCGGCCTTAGGCCCTGGGGCTCCCTCCCACGCCCAGTGGCAGCACTTAGCTCCGCGCTGGTGAGAAGACGTCCAAGACTAGACTAGGAGCCCGACGCGGCCTTTTGTTTGCTTTCATTGCTTTTCCCTTGGTTGTTGCTTTCCCACGCCGGATTTAAGTTGACCTCGAATTTGAGATTTGCGTGTGTTGGGGAAGGGGTGCTTAGTCTCGTTCAAGCAATCTCTCGTGTTTCGGTTACAACCTCACCTCAGCTGCCTCCCCTCGTCAGCCCCTCGCGAGTCGGCTCTGGCCTAGCTTGCGTGCAGCCCAGGCTGCCGCCGTCATATCCCCTCAGGAGGTCTTTCACTGCAGATCCTACGGATTTGATCAGGAGGCATTCGAGGCACCACATCCTCCCACAAATTATCTCACGACCTGCGCGGGACAAAGGTAAACTAACCAGCCGGCTCATCACCTAGCCAACCACTTGGCACGGGCCTATGGGCGATGTAGCATTAACTAGTGCGCTAAAACATTGGTTTTACATGAGGGGCACCCCCTCCCAAAATGCTCTCACAACCATCAGGACAAAAGCATGAGTTCTATTCATGCAGGGTAAGGAAACAGGAGTAGCTCGCTGTCAGTCGGATAAATCCCCCAATGCATCCTCAAGAACACCACCTGAACCGTCGCTGGCGTCGCTGGCCTCGCCATCGCCCTCTGCGTTGTCGTCAGCGGCGTCAGGGCCATTCACCACGCCGCCCTCGTCGGCGGCCATGATCACGCCATCGTCATCTGAAGCGAAGGCCCTAACAAGGGCGTCCACGTTGGCCTCTACCCAGTACGCCAGGTCATCTCGGACGGCCTAGGGGACTGGGGCGATGGCGGCATCAAAGTCGAAGTGAGGATCCATGTTCCGGAGATGGCTAAAGACGCGGGAAAAGGCGCGCTCGAGCAGGGCTCGGCTCCTATCCTCCACCAACCTGTTGGCACGGACCGACCGCGCCTCCAGCTGCGTCACGATGTCGGTGAAGAAGTTAAGGTTGCCGGCATAGTTAATGGCACGCGGCTCGCCGACGGCCGCCTCACAGATGTTACCCAAGGCTGTGTTGGCCCTCTCCCGAAGCGTGGTGAGCATGGGGGCGTGCTCGTGTTCCAAGAGCCGTCGCTGACGCATCTCGTCCGCATTTTGACGGGCGACGGCCTCAGCCTCAACCACCTGTTGGCAAAGAAGAAGCACTTTGGCATGGGAAGTAGTTGACTCCCCCTGCGCCGCCTCGAGTGCGGCCCGCAAGGGATCAGCCCGCCGCGTCGCTTCCTCCAGCTTGGTCCTCAGGACAGTGGTCCTCCTTCGGCCTCGGTCCGGACCAACTCCATCCTCTCCTTGAACTTGCGCTCGAGGTTCAGGCGCGCCGTCGCCACCCGACGTCCGACCTCCTCCGAGACATAGGCTTCCCGCGCAGCGACATCGTCCTCCGCCTGTGTTACCCAGCGCTTCCTTGTCTCCAGGCGCTCATACTCGCGTGCGCGCTCGGCGGCTTCCAGCGTCAGCGCCACCTCACGCTTCTGGAGCTCCGCTGGGTCGTCGGAGGCCACCTTCATCGACGCAAGGGCCGCCTCACGCAGCTCCACCTGCTCCTCCAGCGAGCGGCACCGGGCCAGGAGTTCCCGCGCCCGCTCCTCCGCGGCCTCTCGCCACCGGTCAGCTTCCCGGGCCTCTTTGACAGCCCGGGAACGGGCCTCCCGAGAGGCCACCAGCAACGCCTTGGCCTCCTCATCGTCGAGGTTGCGTTGGCGGCGCGCGAGGGTGACAGCCTCCTCCAGCTCCTGCCTCTCTGCCACCAAGCGCAGGCCCTCAGCCTCAAGGCGCACGTCCTCATCAGCAAGCTCTTCACCAAGCAGGCGCACCGCGTCAGCCGCCCTCCGGAGAAACCCTTGGCGAAGAGCGCGACGCTCCCGGGCGCGCTCGAGTACGTCTTCCACACCATCATCCACCCCAAGCAAGCGCTGTGGGGCGCGGATCAGCACTCCCCTTCCGGGCAGGGGGCTGGGGGCTGGCTCCCTTGAGGCGACCGGGCTCGCCCTGCCAGAAGCCCGACCTAGAGCCAGTCCATCTCCAGGTGAAGAGCGCAGGGAGTACCCCAACCAATCACTGTCCACCACCAGGCGAGAAGCCCACGGCAGGCTGGCTATGCCACGAGAAGGCTCGCGAAGGAAGACCGTGGGGAGCGCAGGGCCGCGTAGCACCTCGGGATGGTTCGTCTCACCAACCGGCCTCACCACAAGGGCCCGGCTGCTCGGAACGATCGAAGACGAAGGAGAGAGCGGAGGCGAGGGGGATGGCTCCTCATCCACCCCCGTGAGCTCGGAAGGAAGGGCCCTGCAGAGCAAGGATCAGAACAAGCAACGGAAGAATCAGGAATAGGGAAGGAAGAAGGCTTACTCGTCGATGGCGAAGTACTTCGTACACTTCAGCAGGCGGCAAGGGTAATCATTACCCAGGGCCTCCCTCCTTTTCCGGAGGGCCTCAAAGTCCACTCGGAAGCGACCCAAGAGTTGAGCGCAGGGGTCAGCCTGCGGCGAAGAGGGAGCACCTAGGCGACCCGCTTTGGGGGCGTCCGCCTGATGCGCGCCGCCAGTCGCCTCAGCAAGAAGAGCAGCTGGGGCCTTAGGGGCCTCGGCCGCAGGCACTGCGGGCGGCCGCTCGCCACCTTCAGCTACGATAGCATGGGTCTCAGGGGCTGCTCCCTCATGAGCGCCGCCCAGTACTTCTGCCTCGGCGGGGGCACCCTCGGCCTCCCGAGGATCATGCCTCCCTGCTCCGCCACTTGAGGAAGAGTCGCCTAGGCCGGCTGCGAGGGCGACCGCCACCACTAGGTTCTCGCGAGGCCCTTGGAGGCCAGCAGGGCGTGGCCCCCATTCGTCGAAAATGGGCATCTGGCCCACGAAGTCACCTCTATTCGAGCAGAGGTACAGCAAGGCCCCCCCCTTGCCAATGCCGCCAGGGGAGGGATCCCCAGTCAAGACCAAGAGCACCTTCCGCAGCGCTTCAGGCGTCAGGTCCTCTTCCTGGAGCCACATACCATCCCCACGACCGTTGAAGGCCCACATCCGATGAGAATTGCGTTGGAGAGGGGCGACGCGGCGTAGCAGGAACTCCTTCACCACCTTGGGTGCTGTCACGCCGAGCTCCTTCAAGAACTCGAAGCGACGCCAAACGAAGGCGAGCCGGGGGCTCACGAGCATCTCCTGGCCCCAGCCAGAGTTGGGGACAGCAGGCGAAGATGGCTCCGTCAGCAGGGGGCTGTGCACCCCTACGTCCACATACAGCCACCGCTCGCGAAACCCAGGCACGGGCGGAGGAAGACTGAAGTCAATCCCAGAAGACGTTGTCTCAGGCGCAGCAACGAAGCTCACGCACCCTGAACATTGGGTGGGATCGGCAAGGCACAGAGAGAAGAAGTGGCGCAGCAAGGCAACCGAAGGAATGATGCCCATCATTGCCTCACAAACGAAAGCGAAAACCGCGAGAAGGGTGATGGATTCAGGACCCAGATGCATCATATGGATCTGATAATGGGAAAGCACGGTGTTGAAGAAATCAGAAAAGGGGGGAACCAGTGCCGCCCACAAGGCGTCAGCAAAGTACCGGACCTCGGTGGGAATCCTGTCAACGGAGAAGCGAGACGCGGGCCAGGCCGTCGTCCTCCCGCACTCATTGAAGATGGTGGCCAGGGCCGAGGTGACCTTGCCCAGGCCTTCTTGATTGGTTATGACTGGCCGATCGATGGCGGGGGCCGCTGTCGACGACGAGCGAGGCGGCGGCACGGGCTTCTTCCCTTTTCCCTTCCTCGGCGGAGCCATGACGGCAGAAAGAGAAGGGGGGAGGTTCGAGATTGGATTGGACGCGGAAGCTGGAGTTTGAGAGGAGAAAGGATAGGGAGCGTTCGAGCAGCAGAAAGGGGAGCGGCTGTGTGCGGCAGTGAGTCCGCCTAGCATGGCATAAAATAAGGAAGCGTGGGGGAACAGTGCCGCCCACGTCCAATCAACCGCCACACGGCGCCCAAGGCCGCAGGTTGTTAGGGCCCGCGACACTTTGCACTTGCCCTTTCGCCTCTCTGCTCGGCCAAGTCCGGGCGCGCCGTGGGCCCGGGGGCTACTGTCGGTTTTCTAGGAACGGGGGTCCCCAGACTTGCCTGCCTACGGCCTGCGGCGTGGCTCAAAGGAGGCCCAGCACAGCCCATCTTCATCAACACAAGCTCAAGACCCTCGCGAGGGGCCAAGCCTCGTTGGGTGGACGACAAGGAGCTTCCTCGGGCACGGCCTCGTCAGGCAGGCTTGCGAGGAGGCGGAGAGTTCAAGGCAGGGTACCTCGCGAGGTGCCCATGACGCAAGCCATGACGACCAAGGGCACCAGTCGGGCGCCAGCCCGCGCAGTGTCCTCCTTTCCTCTTTGGTGCAAAGGGAGCAAGCGCAGGAGAGAGCATCAAGAAAAGGCATCCATTTCGGTGCAACAAGACCAATACCAGCCCAACGGCAGGGAAGAAGTCATTGTGGACCCCAAGCAGGCGTCACCACCAGAGCCTTTGACAGGCGAGGACCAACTTTAGTCAGGATAAGTGTACCGGATGTTCCCGTTCAAAATGGCCAATTGTTGGCGCCCTTCCCGCTCAATATTTGGGAAGAGGCCCAGGGCCGTTGCCTATAAATAGGACAAGCCACCCCCGGGGTAGAGAGGGCCAGACCTGATCGAGAATCCAAGAGCCAGGACCAAGTAGCACCAGCCAAGAACAGACCCTCGCGAGGCTGTTCTTCCTTGTATTGTTCATCATCAGCCCAAGAGGCAATCCACCACACCACACACTGGAGTAGGGTATTACACCACAATGGTGGCCTGAACCAGTATAAATCATGTGTCTCTCATGTTGTTCTGTTTGGTAGTTTATATCCTAGCGATTCGGCGAGGAGCTAGCCGGTAGAGGGTTAAATCTCCGCACGCACCCCAGTGTTCGAACCTCAAGGGTCTGCCGGATCCCGAAATCCGACACCGCTGGCCACTGACAAGGACGGCCCTGACCAACTGCTTCCTATCTCGGTCGAGGCGCTTCAGGAAGTTGTGAACAGCATCGGCCTCATGGCAGAGATAGAAGATTGCGTCCTTTCTTCCGCGGCGCTAAGGCGTGTCTTCAGCCACCTCCATCTCCGTGACCGTGGCGCCAACCTTGCCGAGCTGCTGGACCCTGTGGATGTCGAGCGCTACGCCGCTGCTGCTGAAGCTGTGAAGGGCCAGGTGGAAGCCTTATTGGGGAAGTTCCGCGCCTTTGCTACTGCGCCCATGGCAGGCGGTGCTGCCGATCCTGCGGCATCGGGAGGTGGAGCTGGTGAAGGCAACACCACCACGGGGGTGGAGCCCCTGGCGAATGACAACACTGTCCAAGGGTCATCTTCATGCGGCTTCTTTCCTGTTTTAACTCCTGCAACATGCACCGGGCCTCGCGGAGGCATTTAAACTTGCGTCTGGTATTGTGCAGACAATTATGGTTTGTAATATTTACTTCAGGATTTGCTTCAAGATTTGCGGTTTCCTTCCTATTTGCTTTATATTTTACATTGGCAGAGCCCGGCCCCGCGCATAGCTCAACCGCCGTTGGCCCCGACCGGATCACTAGGACGGAACCAAGGAGTGATGGGCTACGTGACAAGTTAGGCTCATGAATCGCGATGCTCAGGAGTCCCCCATGACGTTCAAACGACCTTCATACCTTGGGTCCGCTTGGGGAGGGGCGCACGACGACCAGGTTTGAGGGACCCGGCTGGGCGGCGTGCGCTCGGGCGTGACCCGGGCGCAGCCCCCGTGTCCAGCACCCTCGCGCGACGCTCACGAGGGAAGGTGTTGCAACGAGCCCAGACAATGAGGTCTAGGCTCCCTCAGGTTGATACAGCCGTGGACCGCCCTTAGTTGTTTATCACCAGCACGGAGCATAGCGCTTCCGTATGTGTACGGGCATAGCCACTCCTCGGTAGTGTCGTCAGCCAGCGCGGAGCATGGTGCTTCCATTGGTGCGTGGGAGGGGGGCCCCTCCGGGAGGAGCCCTCGGGGCGTGTAAAGCCCCGCCCTGACATGTGGCTTGCATGGCAGGGCTAGACGAGGTGTATCTGGGCACTCGTGAGCTAGCGCGGGACTCACGAGGCCCTACCTCAAGGCAGGTTGCGCCTGGTCTTGGATCTTTGATAGTTGTGTGTTCCTGCGAGATGGTTAGATACAAATGCTCTACGTCCTTAGGTCCCAGCTCCCGAGCGAGCTCAGCCGCCGCTGGTATGCCAGGTCGCGATGTCATGGTCAAGGCCAAGGGGTGAGGGCTGGAGAGCCAGTAAGAGCTCCTGAGTCACGATGCTCAGGAGCCCCCCTTTTAACACGCAAGCGGATCGCGTGGTAAAGAGAGAGAGAGAGAGAGCTCGTGGTTCCACCCTCTATAGACCTCAGGAGGTTCCTGTAAACTAACACGAGAAAAGCACGGGTTGCCATTATGATTGCCGGCTGGCCATTGGTTGCTCCGAGAGAGTGGTGTGCGCACTGAGGGCCTGGTGAGGTAATGCGCGTGGGGCTGCCGCGGGCCAGAGCTCGACCGCTCAGATTTGTCGGAGTTGCAGGGACGGACCCATGCGCAAGCACCATGCCAGCGCGAGCGGCTCCAGTGTTAGATATCAATCGAGCAGGCGATAATCACAGGCAAGTTAGGCATGAAGGAGGTATACATGCCACTAGGCCAGGCCCGAGCGGCTTAGGCGTGATGGAGCCTGAGGGGTTCCCCCAGCAAGGTAAACTAAAGACATAAGAAAAGGGGATACATGTCGCAGGGACGGACCCATGCGGCCTGGGGATGATGCAGCCCTGAGGGCGCTCCCAACTGAAATGAACTTGGAAGATGTCACCTGGTACCTTTGTAGAAGGGGTGCTAGAGTAGCTGAAGATGCGAGGTGAAGAGGCCGACCCTCACGAGCCACTGGAGCCCTGAGCTTCGGGAGGCTCTGGGGGTCCAGGCGGTTCCTTTAGGACCATCTCCATCTCCGCTAGGACCGCGTGATGCTTGGCCTCCTGAGCCACCAGAATGCTTTGCAGGCAACGCTGGTAGGTGGCAGCCGCGTTCGGCAGGCCAAAAGGCATGCGAACGTAGCTGTGCAGAGATCCCTCGCGGTGTCTCACACGCGAAGGCTAGAGGTGCTCCTAAGATGCGGCTCGGTTGACCCCTAGGACGTCAATGCAGATGCGCAGCCCACCATCCTCGCCTGGATGGTGAGCCACGCCCGGCAAGCGGCGATCGCCGCGCATGGCTCTTGGTTCCTGAAGCTCCTGAGTGGTCTTGGTGATGAACTCCTGAGGGTTGGGCCTTCCACGCCATGTGCCTTCCTGAGGGAAACATGCTGTGAAGCACACCTCCAAGTGGTTCCTGAGCACCTCCCTCGTGATGTTGGCAAGGTCTGAGGCCCTCCAGAAGAGAGCCCCTGAGCAATGCCTGAGGAGGGCGCCGGGCGCACCTTCCTATGCGATGGAAGGAGGCGCCCCTTGCATGGGCGCGGATCCTGATGTCAGGACCCCGACTCGATGTCACATTGATCTAGCCGGTAACACCCCATATCACTTTGCGGCCTCACGCACGGTATTCCCACGGGTGTCGCCTTACCTTTGCTCGGGACCGTTTGCGCCTTTTGGCTCACATATATGATAGTGTCGCTAGCATCCATATGATAAGGAGCCCGGGCTGACATGACTAGTCGTAAACCCAAAGTGGCACAGACTTACAGGGACAGGCATCCATGACCCAGCTTCGAACGTGTCGGTCATCAGCAAGTGGGTCCGGGCTGTAGCACTGGGCTAGCAGGACTCCGCTAAACCGGGCTGTAGCGGGCTAACAGGACTCCGGTACTCAATGCGTGACATTTCCCCGAAGGGATAGACACAGGAACGAAGAAGGACACATGCCGGCCAGCCTAAGTGTTCCAGAGCAGTAGCAAGCTACCATGGCTCAGCGGTAACACTAGGAGACATTTCCCGGTAAGAGAGGCTACTAAAGATAAAAACTAGATAGTCAGATCCCACACATACCAAGCATTTCAATCATACACACAATATGCTCGGTATGTGCAAATACAACGAAGCATCACAACATGACTCTACGACACAAGTACTTTATTTAAGGCTCAGGGAGCCATACATAACATACACAAAGGTACGGGTCTCACGACCCAGCATTCAAGTCATACAGTCATACAAACCAGCAGCGGAAGTAACTTGTCTGAGTACAGACAACTAGTAAAATAAAAGAGGCTTGGAAAGCCTAGCTACACTACGGGGTCCTTCACAAGCTCAGGATCACCACCTGGGCCTTTAGCCTACTCGTTGATGTCAACGTCTACGTAGAACCCATCAGAAGGGGTTGCAACGTCTTCTGTAAAAATGTAAATTATAGCAACATGAGTACAAAGGTACCCAGCAGGACTTACATCAGATCCTACATACATGCATAATATCAAGAAGGGTTGGTGGAGTTATTGCAGCAAGCCAGCTTTGACTCTTAGCTAGGCTAACCTACGAGACTCCAACTTGAAATGGTTTTGCGTACACGAGTCCACTACTCACCACTTCAATACACTACCGAGGATCCGCCTCCGTCTTCCTACGGAAGAGCCATCCTCGGCACTCACACTTATCTTGAGGCTTTTAGTAGTTTCCATTTACTTGTCTATGAACTGTATAGGCAACCAAGTAGTCCTTTACCGCGGACGCGGCTATTCGAATAAATCATGATAACCCTGCAGGGGTGTACTTTTTCATACATGTTTCCACCACTTAGTGTCTGCACACGACATGTGCTCGGCAGACTTCAAGCGAAAGCCGACGTGGGTGTAGACCACGACCTACCTAAACACTTAAGTCTCTAGTCCAGGTTTATCGCCAATCCAGGTTCCATCCGCAGGGAGTCCGGCCGAGGTTTCCCATACGGCCCCGAACGATGTGAACAGGGTTCCCGAGATACCTAACGGGTATTCGGTACACCGTGCCACTTACCTACCGCATCACAGCCCACCCCTACGGTCAGCGCTGTCCACGGCCTCCAGTAGGCTACAAACACCAGAAACTACTTGCAACTCCTGGACAGAGAGCTAGGGTGATTAAGAACTCGAGCGGGGTCATATTTCAGGGCCCAATGCATGGTAGTAGCTGTATCTTAAATCACACATACAGATCTCAGTGCTTAGGGTCGGCTTCAATGAAACAACCCACCATGTACTCCTACATGGCCTCTCATCGATACCTTTACCAAATTGTGTTCACCACACCACTCTCATTACCGACATAATCATTTCACTCTAGCCATCACCCAGACGAACCAGACCTGACACGACTCTAAGCATAGCAGGCATAGCAAGGTAGGAACAACACATACATATGGCTCAATCAACTCCTACACATGCTAGTGGGTTTCATCTAGTTACTGTGGCAATGACAGGTCATGCAGAGGAAATGGGTTCAACTACCGTAACACACAGCAGTTTGAAACGCGTTGTCTTAATGCAGTAAAAGAGAGCAGGAGCGAGAACATGGGATTGTATCGATATGATCAAATGGTTGGTTGCTTGCGTGATGGTTCGATGCACTGATACGGTTCTTCGTTAGGGTAATCACGGTACTCCTCGGAGGCAGAACCTGTCGCAAAGGACACCGATACACAACCATCACCAAACAATGTGCCACAATATGATGCATGCATGAAACATGGCAATATGAGTGTGTTGGGCTAATGCAACTAAAACCAGAGGGGTTTGAACCAATTTGAATCAAAGATTCAAATTTCAAACTCAAACATGGCCTTTTAAAGTGCTTTTCCTTGTCCTGCATTAAACATCAAGTTATCTTGTTTAGTCATGCATGAAAATAGTACAGATGGATAGATTGGATTTTTCTGATCATTTTTCATATATAATTTGTCTAATTTGGAGTTACAGAATAAAAGTTATGAATTTTTGAAGTTTAAATTATATTCTGGAATTTCCTATATTAGAATAATTCCAGAAAATCATTATTGCGTCAGCCTGACGTCAGTGTGACGTCAGCAGGTCAACAGAACACGTCAGGGTCAAACCTGACAGTGGGTCCCGCATGTCAGGGTGATTAATTTAATTAAAGTTTAATTAAAACTAAACCTGTTTAATTAACAGGGCTGGGCCCCACCTGTCATTGACTCAGGGGAGTCAACCAGGGCCCACCCGTGGTCAAAGTCAATGCCAGCGGCGCCGGCGTTTAGCCGCCGGCGAGCCCGACGCGGCGGCGGGAGTGGTTTTGGCCGTTTCGGCCACCAAATGGGTCGCGGAGACCACCGGAGTGGAGCTGAGGACAAGCCGCAGCTCTTGGTGGAGTCCGTTGGGGTCGGGGTGGCCGGAGTTGGCGCCGGCGACGACTTTGGCGGCCACCGGGGTTCGGCCGAAGATGAAGTTGGTGCTAGAGGGGTCGGTGAGGCTCGGGGAGTGGCTAGCTAGGTGCTGTTGGACTCGGTGAGTAAGATGGACACCATCTTGTGGCCGGAGGGTGGCCGGAAGCACGTCGGCGGCGAGATCCGCGACGGTGCGGGCGTGTGATCCTCGTGCGGTGGCTACACGGCTCGGCAATGAGAGAGGGAGGGTCGGAGGAGTAGCTAGGCTCACAGCGCTCCCGTAGAGGCCACCGGCGGGGTCGAGGACGAGCTGAGACGGCGGGCGTTGAAGGGGATCTCCGGCGACGGCGAGCTCGGGCGAGGTCGGTGCGGTGGTCTCGGGCCGCTCGAGCACACGGGGCTCGGCTAGCACGATGAAGTGGACGGCGGCGAAGCTCCTGGACACGGTGGCACGGCGTGGGGTGGACGGAGGGCGTGGCTACGGCGAGGGGGTGGCGGCGATGGCATCGGCCACGGCTGGGGCGTGCGAGGGGGAGGAGCTGGAGAGGAGAGGGGGTGTCTGGGGGGTTCGGGGGAGAGAGGGAGGCCGATTCACGGCGTTAGCCGGGCGAGGGAGGCGGCGAGGCGGCGAGCAGGTGCGTGGCACCCATGCGGTGCTCGCCGTCGAGCACCTGCCTGCCTGCCTGGCCGGCAAGCAGCTCGCGGGCGCGGTGCTGGGCTGGGCCGGCAGGTGGGCCGGGTGCTGGGCGCCAGGTAAGCTTTTCCCATTTTCTTTCTGTTTTCTGTTTTTTTAATATTTCTGCAACTTTGTTGAATTAAATAAAATACTTAGGCAACTCCTAAAATCACCAAACTACTCCTGGTCCATAGTTGGATTATTTCCAACATGAAACATTTTAGTTTGGAGATATTTGAGCATTTAAATATTTTATATAATTTTAAATGCCCAAATTCAAATATTTATGATTTAATTCAAAAACCCTAAGCTGGCCTAGAAAAATGTGCACCACTTTTGGCAGAGGTTCTGAACCAAGACAAAAATGATGGGCATTTTAGAAGGGCATTTCAGGTTCATTGAAAATTATTTTTAGTAACCCTAGTTGGTTTCAGAGGGGGCTGGGGGTTCTGTCATCCCCATTTCAGGTTTCTGATGAAAGAGTAAACATGATTCAACACTCTAATGCATGGCTAACTAGGATGTGACAACTCACCCCCACTCAAAAGAATCTCGTCCCGAGATTTGGGTTCCTCTGGGAAGAAGGCGGGATACTCGAGTCGAAGACGATCCTCCCTTTCCCAAGTTGCTTCATCCTCAGAATGGTGCGACCATTGTACTTTGAGAAACTTGATATTATGACGTCGAGTGGTACGCTCGGCCTGATCAAGGATACGAATGGGGTACTCTCGATATGTAAGATTATCTTGGAGATCAAGCGTTTCGTGGTCCACTCCACGGATAGGATCCGAGAAGCAACGCCTGAGTTGAGAAACGTGGAAGACATCGTGGACTCTGGAGAGGTGCGGAGGTAGTTCCAATTGGTAGGCAACTTCTCCTCATTTGGCGAGAATGCGAAAAGGTCCAATGTAACGAGGAGCCAATTTGCCTTTGATACCGAAACGATGGGTTCCCTTCAGAGGGGTAACCCGAAGGTAAGCCTTCTCGTCAACCTCGAAAGTCATAGCCTTATGTTTTCGGTCATATTGACTCTTTTGACGGGATTGGGCTGTTTTCAACTTTTCACGAACGATGCGAACTTGCTCTTCTGCTTCATGAATCATATCCGGGCCAAAGAATTGTCTTTCCCCGGTCTCTGACTAGTTAAGGGGTGTTCGACACCGTCGTCCATAGAGAACTTCAAAAGGCGCTTTACCCAAGCTAGATTGATAGCTGTTGCTATAAGCGAATTCGGCAAATGGAAGGCACTTCTCCCAATCCATTCCGAATGAGATAACAGAGGCTCGAAGCATGTCTTCTAGAATCCGGTTGACGCGTTCCACTTGACCACTCGACTGAGGGTGGAAAGCGGTGCTAAAGGAGAGACGGGTTCCCATAGCATTTTGGAAACTTTCCCAAAATCGAGAGGTGAAAAGACTTCCTCGATCCGAGTTAATTTCCAAAGGAACACCATGGAGAGACACTATTCGGGAGATGTATAAGTCTGCCAGCTGACTAGCGGTTATACTCTCACGAACAGGTAGGAAATGGGCTACTTTGGAGAGACGATCGACAACGACGAAGATAGCATTATTCCCTCTCTTGGTCCTGGGAAAACCGGTAATGAAATCCATACCAATTTTATCCCATTTCCATTTAGGAATAGCTAGGGGTTGAAGGGTGCCAGCAGGCCGTTGATGCTCTGCTTTTACACGACGATAGACGTCGCAATTAGCAATATACTGAGCAATTTCTCTCTTCATCCTGGTCCACCAGAACCTCTGGCGTAGGTCCTGATACATCTTGGTACTACCCGGATGAATGGTGAGAGGAGATTCATGAGCCTCCTTAAGGATCAACTGTCGTAGATGCTGGTTCTTGGGAACCACTAAACGGTTCTCAAAGTACACAGAACCATGATCATTTATGGAGAAACAACTAGCACCTCCGCTAGCAATGTTCTCCTTGATCTTAGCTATTCCCTTATCTCGCTTCTGGGCAGCGATGATTTGATCCGTAAGAGTAGGTTTCGCCACCAAGGTGGAAAGAAATCCTTGAGGAACAATGTGAAGGTTAAGCTTCCGAAATTCCTCATGGAGAAGCGGTTGACTTTGTTGTAACATCAGGTTGTTACAATAAGATTTGCGACTTAGTGCATCAGCCATGACGTTGGCTTTCCCTGGGGTGTAAGTTATTCCTAAGTCGAAATCTGTGATCAACTCAACCCAACGTCTTTGCCTGAGATTCAAATCCGGTTGGGTGAAAATGTACTTCAGACTTTGGTGATCGGTGAATATTTCGCAACGGTTACCGAGGAGGTAATGTCGCCAGGTCTTAAGTGCATAGACTACGGCTGCAAGCTCTAGATCATGAGTAGGATAATTCTCCTCATGTGGGTGCAATTGCCGTGAGGCGTAAGCAATTACGTGTCGATCTTGCATGAGGATGCAACCTAGTCCTTGTCGCGAGGCGTCGCAGTAGATAACAAAGTCCTTGGAGAAGTCTGGCGGTACCAGTACGGGAGCAGAAGTCAGGCGTCTTTTCAGTTCCTGAAAGCTGTGCTCACATTGTGGAGTCCATTCGAACTTCTTATCTTTCTTGAGGAGTTCGGTTAGAGGTTTGGCAACTTTGGAGAAGTTCTCGACAAAGCGACGACAATAGCTCGCTAAGCCCAGAAAACTCCGAACTTGCTTGACCGATTCAGGTGGAGTCCAATTAAGGACAGCTTGAACTCGCTCAGGGTTAACAGCAATACCTTTACCAGATATTACATGACCCAGATAGGTCACTTCTGACAACCAAAATTCACATTTGGAAAACTTGGCATAAAGGCGATGCTCTCGAAGTTTCTGCAACACTAGCCTTAGATGTTTGGCATGTTCTTCCTTGTTCTTAGAGTAGATGAGTATATCATCGAGATAAACTACGACGAATTTATCCAGATACTCCATGAAGATTGAGTTCATTAACCGAGAAAAGGTGGCTGGAGCGTTGGTTAATCCGAAGGACATGACGGTGTACTCGTATTGCCCATAACGAGTAACAAAGGCCGTTTTAGGGATGTCCCCGTTTCTGATTTTGATTTGATGGTAGCCCAACCTCAAATCCATCTTGGAGAAGACTGAGGATCCAGCAAGCTGATCATACAGGTCGTTGATCCTGGGGAGCGGATATTTGTTCTTGATTGTGACCAAATTGACAGGTCAGTAATCTACAACCATCCGGTCCGTACCATCCTTCTTCTTGACGAAGAGGACGGGGCAAGCCCACGGAGATGAGCTAGGTCGGATGAAACCCTTTTTCAAGGACTCATTGAGTTGTTTCTTAAGCTCGGCTAGTTCTAGTGGTGCCATCTTGTAAGGTCTTCTAGCAATCGGAACGGTTCCTGGAATGAGGTCTATTACGAACTCAACATCCCTGTCAGGTGGAACACCTGGCAATTCCTCTGGGAAGACATCCGGGAAGTCACGGACTACCGGAACGTCCTCAAGGTCTGGCAAAGGGCTGGCGTTAAGAGAATATAACTGTCGCTTGGCTATTCGGGTCAAGACATTGACTATCTTCCCCGAAGGATGGGTAAGTTGAACAGTCCTAGTGAAGCAATCAATTTGGGCGTGATGGACTGACATCCAGTCCATACCCAAAATGATATTAATATCTGAAGATTTAAGGGCTATCAAAGATGCGAGGAAAACTAGTCTGTCGACTTGGATTTCATTTCCATGGCTTACTCTAGAAGTTTGCCATTTGGATCCCGGAGTTTGAATTACCATAGAGGTTGGCATGTCACAGAATGCGATGTTATGCAGACGAGCATAATTTTCGGATATAAAAGAATGAGAGGCTCCTGTATCGAAAAGAACAGATGCCGGGTGGCAATTAACAATAAGCGTACCAAGAACGACGTTGGGATCCTCTTGAGCTTCCTCGGCTGAGATACAGTTGACATGGCCACGTGTAGCGGTGGCCGGCTTGGCGTGGAACACTTTCCCTGTCGGTTTGCCACGGCCAACAGCTTTAGCAGACTGGTTGGGGTTGGTCTGGGGACACTCACGCATATAGTGACCAGATTCCCCACACTTGAAACAGGTCACGGAACTGGTACGTGGAGGAGCATTGTTGGTTGGACCCCCATAGGGTTTGGCTGGTGCAGACTGTTGAACAGGGCGAGGCGCCTGGAAAGATGGCCTCGGTGTGAACCTGGGTGGCAGGGCGGTGTTGGGCACCCACACGCGGCGCTTCTGAGGACCAGCACCGGATGAGGAACCCATGTCACGGCCATGCTTGCGTGTTGCGTCATAATCAGTCTGACCAGTTTCAGCACTGATGGCCTTGTTGACAAGTTTCTGAAAAGATGTGCACTCATGCAGACGGAGGTCGCGGCGAAGCTCAGGACTAAGTCCCTTACGGAACCTTGCTTGCTTCTTGGCATCAGTAGAAACTTCCTCAGTTGCATATCATGCGAGGTTACCAAACTCCCTGCTGTAAGCATCCACAGAGAGTCGGCCTTGGGTGAAATTGCAGAATTCCTCACATTTGCGGTCCATGAGACCCTCCGGAATGTGATGTTCACAGAAAGCCTCACTGAATTCAGCCCAAGTAGTGACATGGCCCGCTGGGCGCATAGCTCCATAGTTCTCCCACCATAGACTGGCGGGGCCTTCAAGATGATATGCAGCAAAGGTGACCTTGTCAGCCTCAGCTACTAGCGCGGAATGCAGCTTGTGAGAGATACTGCGAAGCCAGTCATCAGCGTCGAGAGGCTCGACGGAGTGGTGGAACGTGGGTGGATGTAATTTGATAAAATCACTGAGTGACACCACGTTAGTCCTCTGATGGTGTGCTGTGTTCTGTTCAATACGCTCCAACAAACGGTTGGTCTCCCGCTTGTTTCTCTCAGCTTCCATCATAACCTCGGCTAGGGAAGGAGGATGAGGCAGATTTGCATTCCTGACTTCACTGCCTTCGGCCTGCTCTTGAGGAGCAGGGTTTGTGCGCGTGTTGACCATCCTAGGTAAACAAGACAATGATTTAGTCAGAATGATAAAATTCCGACATAGGATACAGAATGTAAGGAATAACTCGAAAGGCAAGATGATCATCCGTATGACATGGTAGATACAGAAACTGCTTCTTTATTCCATCGTCATACACACCATACAGGGTTTAATACAAGACCAACAGCGTACTATTACGGTGAAAAGAGGATTACATCTCATCGGAGGGATTCCAAGCTCCTATACATTATTTTTCTGCACCTCCGGAAAGATTACAAACTAGGTCATATCCCACGAGTCACGCGGGACGATAGACGACATAGCTAGAGCGAACTAGTGATACTACCACTAACTCAGACCGATCCGTAGTAGTCCTCGTAGAAGTCACCTCCATAGCCTGGAAGCTCAACATGATCATCCGGAAACAGACGATCTCGCGGAGCTTGTGGAGCATAGGGACTAGGATGAGGTCTTGGACCAACAGATGGTGGCCTGCAGGGACCGCGAGGTGGGGTGATGCCTCCTACATCACGCCAACCCATCACGTCTGGCAAAGCAGATCTCACAGGATAGAGATCGCACATATCCGAATATCCAGCTTGCACCGCCGATGCGAACCGAGTCAATGTGGCCCAGTGGTCAGCACGGGTATTGAAGAGCTCTAACCTCAAGGCCCGATTTTCACGGTCCTTATCCTCGAGCATCTCAGCAGTGGTGCGAGTCCGTGAATCCTCCTGAGTGGGGTTAGCATAGATAGCCTGGAGATACCCTTGTGCTCCCGGAAGTGATCCTGGCATATACCGGAAATCTGAGTCCCGAAATAGACCAGATCTGACCCGCATAATGGTCATCATAGAGTAGGCGGCGTCCTGCACAGCCATCTCAATAGTAACCCCGAGTCCATAGGAGCAGTGAAGGGGCTCGGTGGACCCAGGATAAGATGGAAATATCCTGACAGTGCAGAGATACTGGCTTTGATTAAAGTCTCAGAATTGCTCTTCGACCGTGTACTCAGGATACCAACGGTACCCAGCCTCAGTCATTACCGTGACCAACAAGGCGGTATGGCCGGGTACATCTAGGCATCGAGTCAGGCGAACCACTTGATTGAGGTCGTGAGTGGCCATCTGAAAACATAATCATAATGCAAAGGCATTAGAATTTCTAGCAAAATTTCGGCAGCATAACAGCTGTAAATGCTCAAGAAGGATTTTGAGACATTTGGCAAAGGATTACATACACACTCATCATCATCATATCAAGTTCTGAGTCCATCCTAGCAACATAATGTGTTAGCAGAATTGAACTAGGCTTGTATTCATCAAACTTATAAGGTACTACTGCTTAGTAACACGTGATCCTGATAGAGAGAATAGATCCTAATTCCTTAACCCCCGGTGGAAGAATAGACTGACTCAGATCAGAATGTCATAAGATAAAGGAGTAAAAAGAGCCTTACGTTCCGACCCACAAACAATTCCCCTACATATAACTAGAGAATTTCTAGAATCAACATCGACCAGTTTGGCTTGGAGAACCTACAGGCAGTCCGGCTCTGATGCCAACGCTGTCAGGACCCCGACTCGATGTCACATTGATCTAGCCGGTAACACCCCATATCACTTTGCGGCCTCACGCACAGTATTCCCACGGGTGTCGCCTTACCTTTGCCCGGGACCGTTTGCGCCTTTTGGCTCACGTATATGATAGTGTCGCTAGCATCCATATGATAAGGAGCCCGGGCTGACATGACTAGTCGTAAACCCAAAGTGGCACAGACTTACAGGGACAGGCATCCATGACCCAGCTTCGAACGTGTCGGTCATCAGCAAGTGGGTCCGGGCTGTAGCACTGGGCTAGCAGGACTCCGGTAAACCGGGCTGTAGCGGGCTAACAGGACTCCGGTACTCAATGCGTGACATTTCCCCGAAGGGACAGACACAGGAACGAAGAAGGACACATGCCGGCCAGCCTAAGTGTTCCAGAGCAGTAGCAAGCTACCATGGCTCAGCGGTAACACTAGGAGACATTTCCCGGTAAGAGAGGCTACTAAAGATAAACAACTAGATAGTCAGATCCCACACATACCAAGCATTTCAATCATACACACAATATGCTCGGTATGTGCAAATACAACGAAGAATCACAACATGACTCTACGACACAAGTACTTTATTTAAGGCTCAGGGAGCCATACATAACATACACAAAGGTACGGGTCTCACAACCCAGCATTCAAGTCATACAGTCATACAAACCAGCAGCGGAAGTAACTTGTCTGAGTACAGACAACTAGTGAAATAAAAGAGGCTTGGAAAGCCTAGCTACACTACGGGGTCCTTCACAAGCTCAGGATCACCACCTGGGCCTTTAGCCTACTCGTTGATGTCAACGTCTACGTAGAACCCATCAGAAGGGGTTGCAGCGTCTTCTGTAAAAATGTAAATTATAGCAACATGAGTACAAAGGTACCCAGCAAGACTTACATCAGATCCTACATACATGCATAATATCAAGAAGGGTTGGTGGAGTTATTGCAGCAAGCCAGCTTTGACTCTTGGCTAGGCTAACCTACGAGACTCCAACTTGAAATGGTTTTGCGTACACGAGTCCACTACTCACCACTGCAATACACTACCGAGGATCCGCCTCCGTCTTCCTACGGAAGAGCCATCCTCGGCACTCACACTTATCTTGAGGCTTTTAGTAGTTTCCATTTACTTGTCTATGAACTGTATAGGCAACCAAGTAGTCCTTTACCGCGGACGCGGCTATTCGAATAGATCATGATAACCCTGCAGGGGTGTACTTCTTCATACATGTTTCCACCACTTAGCGTCTGCACACGACATGTGCTCGGCAGACTTCAAGCGAAAGCCGACGTGGGTGTCAGGACCCCAACTCGATGTCACATCGATCTAGCTGGTAACACCTCATATCACTTTGCGGCCTCACGCACGGTATCCCCACGGGTGTCGTCTTACCTTTTCCCGGGACCGTTTGCGCCTTTTGGCTCACGTATATGATAGTGTCGCTAGCATCCATATGATAAAGAGCCCGGGCTGACATGACTAGTCGTAAACCCAAAGCGGCACAGACTTACAGGGACAGGCATTCATGACCCAGCTTCGAACGTGTCGGTCATCAGCAAGTGGGTCCGGGCTGTAGCACTGGGCTAGCAGGACTCTGGTAAACCGGGCTGTAGCGGGCTAACAGGACTCCGGTACTCAAAGCGTGACATTTCCCCGAAGGGACAGACACAGGAACGAAGAAGGACACATGCCGGCCAGCCTAGGTGTTCCAGAGCAGTAGCAAGCTACCATGGCTCAGCGGTAACACTAGGAGACATTTCCCAGTAAGAGAGGCTACTAAAGATAAACAACTAGATAGTCAGATCCCACACATACCAAGCATTTCAATCATACACACAATATGCTCGATATGTGCAAATACAACGAAGCATCACAACATGACTCTACGACACCAATACTTTATTTAAGGCTCAGGGAGCCATACATATCATACACAAAGGTACGGGTCCCACGACCCAACATACAAGTCATACAGTCATACAAGCCAACAGCGGAAGTAACTTGTCTGAGTACAGACAACTAGTAAAATAAAAGAGGCTTGGAAAGCCTAGCTATACTACGTGGTCCTCCACAAGTTCAGGGTCACCACCTGGGTCTTTAGCCTACTCGTTGATGTCAACGTCTACATAGAACCCATCAGAAGGGGTTGCAGCGTCTTCTGTAAAAATGTAGATTATAGCAACATGAGTACAAAGGTACTCAGCAAGACTTACATCAGAACCTACATACATGCATAGTATCAAGAAGGGTTGGTGGAGTTATTGCAGCAAGCCAGCTTTGACTCTTGGCTAGGCTATCCTACGATACTCCAACTTGAAGTAGTTTTGCGCACACGAGTTCACTATTCACCACTTCAATACACTACCGAGGATCCACCTCCGTCTTCCTACGGAAAAGCCATCCTCGGCACTCACACTTATCTTGAGGCTTTTAGTAGTTTCCATTTACTTGTCTATGAACTGTATAGGCAACCAAGTAGTCCTTTACCGCGGACGCGGCTATTCGAATAGATTATGATAACCCTGCAGGGGTGTACTTCTTCATACATGTTTCCACCACTTAGCGTCTGCACACGACATGTGCTCGGCAGACTTCAAGCGAAAGCCGACGTGGGTGTAGACCACGACCTACCTAAACACTTAAGCCTCTAGTCCAGGTTTATCGCCTATTCAGGTTCCATCCGCAGGGAGTCCGGCCGAGGTTTCCCATACGGCCCCGAATGATGTGAACAGGGTTCCCGAGATACCTAACGGGTATTCGGTACACCGTGCCACGTACCTACCGCATCACAGCCCACCCCTACGGTCAGCGCTGTCCACGGCCTCCAGTAGGCTACAAACACCAGAAACTACTTGCAACTCCTGGACGGAGAACTAGGGTGAATAAGAAGTCGAGAGGGTCCATTGGTTTCGGGCCCAATGCATGGTAGTAGCTGATTCTTAAATCACACATACAGATCTCAGTGCTTAAGGTCGGCTTCAATGAAACAACCCACCATGTACTCCTACATGGCCTCTCATCGATACCTTTACCAAATCGTGTTCACCACACCACTCTCATTACCGACGTAATCATTTCACTCTAGCCCATCACCCAGATGAACCAGACCTGACACGACTCTAAGCATAGCAGGCATAGCAAGGTAGGAACAACACAAACATATGGCTCAAACAACTCCTACACATGCTAGTGGGTTTCATCTAGTTACTGTGGCAATGACAGGTCATGCAGAGGAAATGGGTTCAACTACCGTAGCACACAGCAGTTTGAATCGCGTTGTCTTAATGCAGTAAAAGAGAGCAGGAGCGAGAACATGGGATTGTATCGATATGATCAAATGGTTGGTTGCTTGCCTGATGGTTCGATGCACGGATACGGTTCTTCGTTAGGGTAATCACGGTACTCCTCGGGAACAGATCCTGTCGCAAAGGACATCGATACACAAACATCACCACACAATGTGCAACAAATATGATGCATGCATGAAACATGGCAATATGAGTGTGTTGGGCTAATGCAACTAAACCAGAAGGGTTTGAACAAATTTGAATCAAAGATTCAAATTTCAAATTCAAATATGGCCTTTTAAAGTGCTTTTCCTTGTTCTGCTTAAAACATCAATTTAACTTGTTTGATCATGCATGAAAATAGTACAGATGGATAGATTGGATTTTTCTGATCATTTTTCATATATAATTTGTCCAATTTGGAGTTACAGAATAAAAGTTATGAATTTTTGAAGTTTAATTAATATTCTGGAATTTCCTGATTTAATTTAAATCCAGAAAATCAATTACTGCGTCAGCCTGACGTCAGTGTGACGTCAGCAGGTCAACTGCGGCTGGCTGAAGTCAAACCTGACGTGCGGGGGCCACACGTCAGTGACAGGGGGGTTAAACAGGATTAAATTAATCCTAATTACTAATTAGTGGCGCTAGGGCCCACTGTCAGTGTCAGGGGGGGTTAACTAACAGTAGTTAGCGCTAACCTAACTACCTGGCCGGCAGGGCCCACGCGTCAGTGACCCTGGGGGGGTCAAACCCCAGGTCAGACAAGTCAAACCCCACCGGCGACATGACGCCGGCGAGGTCCGAGACGGCGGCGAAAGTGCTTTTTGCCATTCCGGCAACCAAATGGACGGCGGAAGGCATCTACGGGTTGCTGAGGTTGAGCCGCGTCTATTGGTGGTGGTGGTTGGGCTCGGGGTGGCCGGAGTTGACGGCGGCGAGCTCGGCTGCGGCGGCCGGAGTTCGGGTGCAGTCGGGATCAGTGTTGTAGGGGGTTTGGGGAGGCGTTGGTGCGTTCTACGTGCTCCTGGTGATGTGTGGAGCACGATGGTGTGCTCGGTTGGGCGCTACAGCGACCGTGGCCACGACGGCGACATCGCCGGCGGCGTGGAGCTCTCGGTCGAGGTGGAGCTAGGGCCTAGAGGTCGGGAGAGACCAGGGAAGAAGGGGGAAACGCTCCGGGAGCTCACCGCGGTTGCAGTGGGCGTCGAAGCGGGCTCGGGGACGCGCCGGAGACGACGAATTTGACGGCGACGGTGGTCGGAGTCCGAAGAGGGGAACGGCGACGTGGCGGCGATGCAGGGCTTCCGGAGACCCGTGGAGCGGTGGGGAGGAAGAGGGAGTTGTGGCGGAGCTTCTGAGCTAGTCGGGGGGAGCGAGGGGTGGTCGGAGACGATGGCTATGGTGAACGGCGGCGACGGTCGTGTTCGGCCGTGAGAGAGAGAGAGCGAGGGAGAGCCGGGGAGAGTGAATGGGGTGTCGGCGAGGTCGGGGCGACGACCAGAAGACGATCCACGCGGCGCAACGGCGACCAGGGTGATGTAGAGAGGCTGGGTGGTGCGTGGCGAGCTCGGGCGCGCCATGCTCACCTCCCTGCCTGCTCTGGCAAGGGGAAGCAGCTGGCTGGCACGGGCCAGCACAGTGCTGGGCCGGCTGGGCTGGGCAGGTAGGTCCAGGTAAGTCTACTCCTTTTATTTAATTTTCTGTTTTCTGTTTTTATTTAATATATCTGCAACTTTGTTGAATTAAATAAAATACCTAGGCAACTTCAAAAATCACCAAACTATTCCTGGCCCATAGTTGGATTATTTCCAACATGAAGCATTTTAGTTTGGAGATATTTGAGCATTTAAATATTTTATATTATTTTAAATGCCCAAATTCAAATATCTATGCTTTAATTCAAAAACCCTAGGTTGGCCTAGAAAAATGTGCACCACTTTTGGCAGAGGTTCTGAACCAAGGCAAAAATGATGGGCATTTTAGAAGGGCATTTCAGGTTCATTGAAAAATTATTTTAGTAACCCTAGTTGGTTTCAGAGGGGACTGGGGGTTCTGTCATCCCCATTTCAAGTTTCTGATGAAAGAGTAAACATGATGCAACACTCTAATGCATGACTAGCTAGGGTGTGACAACTCACCCCCACTCAAAAGAATCTCGTCCCGAGATTTGGGTTCCTCCGAGAAGAAGGCGGGATACTCGAGTCGAAGACGATCCTCCCTTTCCCAAGTTGCTTCATCTTCAGAATGGTGCGACCATTGAACCTTGAGAAACTTGATATTATGACGTCGCGTGGTACGTTCGGCTTGATCGAGGATACGAATGGGGTACTCTCGATATGTAAGATTATCTTGGAGATCAAGCGTTTCGTGGTCCACTTCACGGATAGGATCCGAGAAGCAACGCCTGAGTTGAGAAACGTGGAAGACATCGTGAACTCTGGAGAGATGCGGAGGTAGTTCCAACTGGTAGGCAACTTCTCCTCGTTTGGCAAGAATGCAAAAAGGTCCAATGTAACGAGGAGCCAATTTGCCTTTGATACCGAAACGATGGGTTCCCTTCAGAGGGGTGACCCGAAGGTAAGCCTTCTCGTCAACCTCGAAAGTCATAGCCTTATGTTTTCGGTCATATTGACTCTTTTGACGGGATTGGGCTGTTTTCAACTTTTCACGAACGATACGAACTTGATCTTCTGCTTCCTGAATCATATCCGGGCCAAAGAATTGTCTTTCCCCGGTCTCTGACCAGTTAAGGGGTGTTCGACATCGTCGTCCATAGAGAACTTCAAAAGGGGCTTTACCCAAGCTAGATTGATAGCTGTTGTTGTAAGCAAATTCGGCAAATGGAAGGCACTTCTCCCAGTCCATTCCGAAAGAGATAACAGAGGCTCGAAGCATGTCTTCTAGAATTTGGTTGACGCGTTCCACTTGACCACTTGACTGAGGGTGGAAAGCGGTGCTAAAGGAAAGACGAGTTCCCATAGCATTTTGGAAACTTTCCCAAAATCGAGAGGTGAAAAGACTTCCTCGATCCGAATTGATTTCCAAAGGAACACCATGGAGGGACACTATTCGGGAGATGTATAAGTCTGCCAGCTGACTAGCGGTTATACTCTCACGAACAGGTAAGAAATGAGCTACTTTGGAAAGACGATCGACCACGACGAAAATAGCATTATTCCCTCTTTTGGTCCTGGGAAAACCGGTAATGAAATCCATACCAATTTTATCCCATTTCCATTCAGGAATAGCTAAGGGTTGAAGGGTGCAGCAGGCCGTTGATGCTCTGCTTTTACACGACGACAGACGTCGCAATTTGCAATATACTGAGCAATTTCTCTCTTCATCCTAGTCCACCAGAACCTCTGGCGTAGGTCCTGATACATTTTAGTACTACCGGGATGAATGGTGAGAGGAGATTCATGAGCCTCCTTAAGGATCAACTGCCGTAGATGCTGGTTCTTGGGAACCACTAGACGGTTCTCAAAGTACACAACACCATGATCATTTGTGGAGAAACAACTAGCACCTCCGCTAGCAATGTTCTCTTTGATTTTAGATATTCCCTTATCTCGCTTTTGGGCAGCGATGATTTGATCCGTAAGAGTAGGTTTTGCTACCAGGGTGGAAAGAAAACCTTGAGGTACAATGTGAAGGTTAAGCTTCCGAAATTCATCATGGAGAAGCGGTTGACTTTGTTGTAACATCAAGTTGTTACAATAAGATTTACGACTTAGCGCATCAGCCATGACGTTGGCTTTCCCTGGGGTATAGGTTATCCCTAAGTCGAAGTCAGTGATCAATTCAACCCAACGTCTCTGCCTGAGATTCAAATCCGGTTGGGTGAAAATATACTTCAGACTTTGGTGATCAGTGAATATTTCGCAACGATTGCCGATGAGGTAATGTCGCCAGGTCTTAAGTGCATAGACTATGGCTGCAAGCTCTAGATCATGAGTAGGATAATTCTCCTCATGTGGGTGCAATTGCCGTGAAGCGTAAGCAATTACGTGTCGATCTTGCATGAGAATGCAACCTAGTCCTTGTCGCGAGGCGTCGCAGTAGATAACAAAGTCCTTGGAGAAGTCTGGCGGCACCAGTACGGGAGCAGAGGTCAGGCGTCTTTTCAGTTCCTGAAAGCTGTGCTCACATTGTGGAGTCCATTCGAACTTCTTATCTTTCTTGAGGAGTTCGGTTAGAGGTTTAGCAACTTTGGAGAAGTTCTCGACAAAGCGACGGCAATAGCTCGCTAAGCCTAGAAAACTCCGAACCTGCTTGACCGATTCGGGTGGAGTCCAATTAAGGACGGCTTGAACTCGCTCAGGGTTAACAGCAATACCTTTACCAGATATTACATGACCCAGATAGGTCACTTCTGACAACCAGAATTCACATTTAGAGAATTTGGCATAAAGGCGATGCTCTCGAAGTTTCTTCAACACTAGCCTGAAATGTTCGGCATGTTTATCCTCGTTCTTGGAGTAGATGAGTATGTCATCGAGATAAACCACGACGAATTTATCCAAATACTCCATGAAGATTGAGTTCATTAACCGAGAAAAGGTGGCTGGAGCGTTGGTTAAACCGAAGGACATGACGGTGTACTCGTATTGGCCATAACGAGTAACAAAGGCCGTTTTAGGAATGTCCCCGTTTCTGATTTTGATTTGATGGTAGCCCAACCTCAAATCCATCTTGGAGAAGACTGAGGATCCAGCGAGCTGATCATACGGATCGTTGATCCTGGGAAGCGGGTATTTGTTCTTGATTGTGACCAAGTTGACAGGTCGGTAATCTACAACCATCCGGTCCGTAGTAATCCTCGTAGAAGTCACCTCCATAGCCTGGAAGTTCAACATGATCATCCGGAAACAGACGGTCTCGCGGAGCTTGTGGACCATAGGGGCTAGGATGAGGCCTTGGACCAACAAACGGTGGCCTGCGGGGACCGCGAGGTGGGGTGATGCCTCCTACATCACGCCAAACCATCACGTCTGGCAGAGCAGATCTCACAGGATAGAGATCGCGCATATCTGAGAATCCAGCTTGCACCGCCGGTGCGAACCGAGTCAAAGTGGCCCAGTGGTCAGCACGGGTATTGAAGAGCTCTAACCTTAAGGCCCGATTTTCACGGTCCTTATCCTCGAGCATCTCAGCAGTGGTGCGAGTCCGTGAATCCTCCTGAGTGGAGTCAGCATAGATAGCCTGGAGATACCCTTGTGCTCCCGGAAGTGATCCTGGCATATACCGGAAGTCAGAGTCCCGAAATAACCCAGATCTGACTCGCATAATGGTCATCATAGAGTAGGCGGCATCCTGCACAGCCATCTCGATAGTAACCCCGAGTCCATAGGAGTAGTGAAGAGGCTCAGTGGATCCAGGATAAGATGGAAATATCCTGACAGTGCAGAGATACTGGCTTTGATTAAAATCTCGGAATTGCTCTTCGACCGTGTACTCAGGATACCAGCGGTATCCAGCCTCAGTCATTACCCTGACCAACTTAGCAGTATGGCCGGGTACATCTAGGCATCGAGTCAGGCGAACCACTTGATTGAGGTCGCGAGTGGCCATCTGAAAGCACAATCATAATGCAAAGGCATTAGAATTTCTAGCAAAATTTCGGCAGCATAACAGCTGTAAATGCTCAAAAAGGATATTGAGACATTTGACAAAGGATTTCGTACACATTCAACATCATCACATCAAAGTTCTGGAACCATCCTAACAACATAATGTGGTAATAGAACTGAACTAGGCTGGTAACCATCAAACTTATAAGGTACTACTGATTAGTAACTCGTGATCCTGATAGAGAGAACAGATCCTAATTCCTTAACCCCCGGTGGAAGAATGGACTGACTCAGATCAGAAAGTCATAAGGTATAAGGAGTAAAAGGAGCCTTACGTTCCATCCCACAAACAATTCCCCTACATATAACTAAAGAGTTTCTAGACTCAACATCGACCAGTTTGGCTTGGAGAACCTACAGGCAGTCCGGCTCTGATACCAACGCTGTCAGGACCCCAACTCGATGTCACATCGATCTAGCTGGTAACACCTCATATCACTTTGCGGCCTCACGCACGGTATCCCCACGGGTGTCGTCTTACCTTTTCCCGGGACCGTTTGCGCCTTTTGGCTCACGTATATGATAGTGTCGCTAGCATCCATATGATAAAGAGCCCGGGCTGACATGACTAGTCGTAAACCCAAAGCGGCACAGACTTACAGGGACAGGCATTCATGACCCAGCTTCGAACGTGTCGGTCATCAGCAAGTGGGTCCGGGCTGTAGCACTGGGCTAGCAGGACTCCGGTAAACCGGGCTGTAGCGGGCTAACAGGACTCCGGTACTCAAAGCGTGACATTTCCCCGAAGGGACAGACACAGGAACGAAGAAGGACACATGCCGGCCAGCCTAGGTGTTCCAGAGCAGTAGCAAGCTACCATGGCTCAGCGGTAACACTAGGAGACATTTCCCGGTAAGAGAGGCTACTAAAGATAAACAACTAGATAGTCAGATCCCACACATACCAAGCATTTCAATCATACACACAATATGCTCGATATGTGCAAATACAACGAAGCATCACAACATGACTCTACGACACCAATACTTTATTTAAGGCTCAGGGAGCCATACATATCATACACAAAGGTACGGGTCTCACGACCCAACATACAAGTCATACAGTCATACAAGCCAACAGCGGAAGTAACTTGTCTGAGTACAGACAACTAGTAAAATAAAAGAGGCTTGGAAAGCCTAGCTATACTACGTGGTCCTCCACAAGTTCAGGGTCACCACCTGGGTCTTTAGCCTACTCGTTGATGTCAACGTCTACATAGAACCCATCAGAAGGGGTTGCAGCGTCTTCTGTAAAAATGTAGATTATAGCAACATGAGTACAAAGGTACTCAGCAAGACTTACATCAGATCCTACATACATGCATAGTATCAAGAAGGGTTGGTGGAGTTATTGCAGCAAGCCAGCTTTGACTCTTGGCTAGGCTATCCTACGATACTCCAACTTGAAATAGTTTTGCACACACGAGTCCACTATTCACCACTTCAATACACTACCGAGGATCCACCTCCGTCTTCCTACGGAAAAGCCATCCTCGGCACTCACACTTATCTTGAGGCTTTTAGTAGTTTCCATTTACTTGTCTATGAACTGTATAGGCAACCAAGTAGTCCTTTACCGCGGACGCGGCTATTCGAATAGATTATGATAACCCTGCAGGGGTGTACTTCTTCATACATGTTTCCACCACTTAGCGTCTGCACACGACATGTGCTCGGCAGACTTCAAGCGAAAGCCGACGTGGGTGTAGACCACGACCTACCTAAACACTTAAGCCTCTAGTCCAGGTTTATCGCCTATTCAGGTTCCATCCGCAGGGAGTCCGGCCGAGGTTTCCCATACGGCCCCGAACGATGTGAACAGGGTTCCCGAGATACCTAACGGGTATTCGGTACACCGTGCCACGTACCTACCGCATCACAGCCCACCCCTACGGTCAGTGCTGTCCACGGCCTCCAGTAGGCTACAAACACCAGAAACTACTTGCAACTCCTGGACAGAGAGCTAGGGTGAATAAGAAGTCGAGCGGGGTCATATTTCAGGGCCCAATGCATGGTAGTAGCTGTATCTTAAATCACACATACAGATCTCAGTGCTTAATGTCGGCTTCAATGAAACAACCCACCATGTACTCCTACATGGCCTCTCATCGATACCTTTACCAAATCGTGTTCACCACACCACTCTCATTACCGACGTAATCATTTCACTCTAGCCCATCACCCAGATGAACCAGACCTGACACGACTCTAAGCATAGCAGGCATAGCAAAGTAGGAACAACACAAACATATGGCTCAAACAACTCCTACACATGCTAGTGGGTTTCATCTAGTTACTGTGGCAATGACAGGTCATGCAGAGGAAATGGGTTCAACTACCATAGCACACAGCAGTTTGAATCGCGTTGTCTTAATGCAGTAAAAGAGAGCAGGAGCGAGAACATGGGATTGTATCGATATGATCAAATGGTTGGTTGCTTGCCTGATGGTTCGATGCACGGATACGGTTCTTCGTTAGGGTAATCACGGTACTCCTCGGGAACAGATCCTGTCGCAAAGGACATCGATACACAAACATCACCACACAATGTGCAACAATATGATGCATGCATGAAACATGGCAATATGAGTGTGATGGGCTAATGCAACTAAACCAGAAGGGTTTGAACAAATTTGAATCAAAGATTCAAATTTCAAATTCAAATATGGCCTTTTAAAGTGCTTTTCCTTGTTCTGCTTAAAACATCAATTTAACTTGTTTGATCATGCATGAAAACAGTACAGATGGATAGATTGGATTTTTCTGATCATTTTTCATATATAATTTGTCCAATTTGGAGTTACAGAATAAAAGTTATGAATTTTTGAAGTTTAATTAATATTCTGGAATTTCCTGATTTAATTTAAATCCAGAAAATCAATTACTGCGTCAGCCTGACGTCAGTGTGACGTCAGCAGGTCAACTGCGGCTGGCTGAAGTCAAACCTGACGTGTGGGGGCCACACGTCAGTGACAGGGGGGTTAAACAGGATTAAATTAATCCTAATTACTAATTAGTGGCGCTGGGGCCCACTGTCAGTGTCAGGGGGGGTTAACTAACAGTAGTTAGCGCTAACCTAACTACCTGGCCGGCAGGGCCCACGCGTCAGTGACCCTGGGGGGGTCAAACCCCAGGTCAGACAAGTCAAACCCCACCGGCGACATGACGCCGGCGAGGTCCGAGACGGCGGCGAAAGTGCTTTTTGCCATTCCGGCAACCAAATGGACGGCGGAAGGCATCTACGGGTTGCTGAGGTTGAGCCGTGTCTATTGGTGGTGGTGGTTGGGCTCGGGGTGGCCGGAGTTGACGGCGGCGAGCTCGGCTGCGGCGGCCGGAGTTCGGGTGCAGTCGGGATCAGTGTTGCAGGGGGTTTGGGGAGGCGTTGGTGCGTTCTACGTGCTCCTGGTGATGTGTGGAGCACGATGGTGTGCTCGGTTGGGCGCTACGGCGACCGTGGCCACGACGGCGACATCGCCGGCGGCGTGGAGCACTCGGTCGAGGTGGAGCTAGGGCCTAGAGGTCGGGAGAGACCAGGGAAGAAGGGGGAAACGCTCCGGGAGCTCACCGCGGTTGCAGTGGGCGTCGAAGCGGGCTCGGGGACGCGCCGGAGACGACGAATTTGACGGCGACGGTGGTCGGAGTACGAAGAGGGGAACGGTGACGTGGCGGCGATGCAGGGCTTCCGGAGACCCGTGGAGCGGTGGGGAGGAAGAGGGAGTTGTGGCGGAGCTTCTGAGCTAGTCGGGGGGAGCGAGGGGTGGTCGGAGACGATGGCTATGGTGAACGGCGGCGACGGTCGTGTTCGGCCGTGAGAGAGAGAGAGCGAGGGAGAGCCGGGGAGAGTGAATGGGGTGTCGGCGAGGTCGGGGCGACGACCAGAAGACGATCCACGCGGCGCAACGGCGACCAGGGCGATGCAGAGAGGCTGGGTGGTGCGTGGCGAGCTCGGGCGCGCCATGCTCACCTCCCTGCCTGCTCTGGCAAGGGGAAGCAGCTGGCTGGCACGGGCCAGCACAGTGCTGGGCCGGCTGGGCTGGGCAGGTAGGTCCAGGTAAGTCTACTCCTTTTATTTAATTTTCTGTTTTCTGTTTTTATTTAATATATCTGCAACTTTGTTGAATTAAATAAAATACCTAGGCAACTTCAAAAATCACCAAACTATTCCTGGCCCATAGTTGGATTATTTCCAACATGAAGCATTTTAGTTTGGAGATATTTGAGCATTTAAATATTTTATATTATTTTAAATGCACAAATTGAAATATCTATGCTTTAATTCAAAAACCCTAGGTTGGCCTAGAAAAATGTGCACCACTTTTGGCAGAGGTTCTGAACCAAGGCAAAAATGATGGGCATTTTAGAAGGGCATTTCAGGTTCATTGAAAAATTATTTTAGTAACCCTAGTTGGTTTCAGAGGGGACTGGGGGTTCTGTCATCCCCATTTCAAGTTTCTGATGAAAGAGTAAACATGATGCAACACTCTAATGCATGACTAGCTAGGGTGTGACAGTGGGTGTAGACCACGACCTACCTAAACACTTAAGTCTCTAGTCCAGGTTTATCGCCTATCCAGGTTCCATCCGCAGGGAGTCCGACCGAGGTTTCCCATACGGCCCCGAACGATGTGAACAGGGTTCCCGAGATACCTAATGGGTATTCGGTACACCGTGCCACGTACCTACTGCATCACAGCCCACCCCTACGGTCAGCGCTGTCCACGGCCTCCAGTAGGCTACAAACACCAGAAACTACTTGCAACTCCTGGACAGAGAGCTGGGGTGATTAAGAAGTCGAGCGGGGTCATATTTCAGGGCCCAATGCATGGTAGTAGCTGTATCTTAAATCACACATACAGATCTCAGTGCTTAGGGTCGTCTTCAATGAAACAACCCACCATGTACTCCTACATGGCCTCTCATCGATACCTTTACCAAATCGTGTTCACCACACCACTCTCATTACCGACATAATCATTTCACTCTAGCCATCACCCAGATGAACCAGACCTGACACGACTCTAAGCATAGCAGGCATAGCAAGGTAGGAACAACACATACATATGGCTCAATCAACTCCTACACATGCTAGTGGGTTTCATCTAGTTACTGTGGCAATGACAGGTCATGCAGAGGAAATGGGTTCAACTACCGTAACACACAGCAGTTTGAAACGCGTTGTCTTAATGCAGTAAAAGAGAGCAGGAGCGAGAACATGGGATTGTATCGATATGATCAAATGGTTGGTTGCTTGCCTGATGGTTCGATGCACTGATACGGTTCTTCGTTAGGGTAATCACGGTACTCCTCGGAGGTAGAACCTGTCGCAAAGGACACCGATACACAACCATCACCAAACAATGTGCAACAATATGATGCATGCATGAAACATGGCAATATGAGTGTGTTGGGCTAATGCAACTAAAACCAGAGGGGTTTGAACCAATTTGAATCAAACATTCAAATTTCAAACTCAAACATGGCCTTTTAAAGTGCTTTTCCTTGTTCTGCATTAAACATCAAGTTAACTTGTTTAGTCATGCATGAAAATAGTACAGATGGATAGATTGGATTTTTCTGATCATTTTTCATATATAATTTGTCTGATTTGGAGTTACAGAATAAAAGTTATGAATTTTTGAAGTTTAAATTATATTCTGGAATTTCCTATATTAGAATAATTCCAGAAAATCATTATTGCGTCAGCCTGACGTCAGTGTGACGTCAGCAGGTCAACAGAACACGTCAGGGTCAAACCTGACAGTGGGTCCCGCATGTCAGGGTGATTAATTTAATTAAAGTTTAATTAAAACTAAACCTGTTTAATTAACAGGGCTGGGCCCCACCTGTCATTGACTCAGGGGAGTCAACCAGGGCCCACCCGTGGTCAAAGTCAATGCCAGCGGCGCCGGCGTTTAGCCGCCGGCGAGCCCGACGCGCGGCGGGAGTGGTTTTGGCCGTTTCGGCCACCAAATGGGTCGCGGAGACCACCGGAGTGGAGCTGAGGACAAGCCGCAGCTCTTGGTGGAGTCCGTTGGGGTCGGGGTGGCCGGAGTTGGCGCCCGCGACGACTTTGGCGGCCACCGGGGTTCGGCCGAAGATGAACTTGGCGCTAGAGGGGTCGGTGAGGCTCGGGGAGTGGCTAGCTAGGTGCTGCGGGACTCGGTGAGTAAGATGGACACCATCTTGTGGCCGGAGGGTGGCCGGAAGCACGTCGGCGGCGAGATCCGCGACGGTGCGGGCGTGTGATCCTCGTGCGGTGGCTACACGGCTCGGGAATGAGAGAGGGAGGGTCGGAGGAGTAGCTAGGCTCACAGCGCTCCCGTAGAGGCCACCGGCGGGGTTGGGGACGAGCTGAGATGGCGACGACGTTGAAGGGGATCTCCGGCGACGGCGAGCTCGGGCGAGGTCGGTGCGGTGGTCTCGGGCCGCTCGAGCACACGGGGCTCGGCTAGCTCGATGAAGTGGACGGCGGCGAAGCTCCTGGACACGGTGGCACGGTGTGGGGTGGACGGAGGGCGTGGCTACGGCGAGGGGGTGGCGGCGATGGCGTCGGCCATGGCTGGGGCGTGCGAGGGGGAGGAGCTGGAGAGGAGAGGGGGTGTCTGGGGGGTTCGGGGGAGAGAGGGAGGCCGATTCACGGCGTTAGCCGGGCGAGGGAGGCAGCGAGGCGGCGAGCAGGTGCGTGGCACCCATGCGGTGCTCGCCGTCGAGCACCTGCCTGCCTGCCTGGCCGGCAAGCAGCTCGCTGGCGCGGTGCTGGGCTGGGCCGGCAGGTGGGCCGGGTGCTGGGCGCCAGGTAAGCTTTTCCCATTTTCTTTCTATTTTCTGTTTTTTTAATATTTCTGCAACTTTGTTGAATTAAATAAAATACTTAGGCAACTCCTAAAATCACCAAACTACTCCTGGTCCATAGTTGGATTATTTCCAACATGAAACATTTTAGTTTGGAGATATTTGAGCATTTAAATATTTTACATAATTTTAAATGCCCAAATTCAAATCTTTATGATTTAATTCAAAAACCCTAAGCTGGCCTAGAAAAATGTGCACCACTTTTGGCAGAGGTTCTGAACCAAGACAAAAATGATGGGCATTTTAGAAGGGCATTTCAGGTTCATTGAAAATTATTTTTAGTAACCCTAGTTGGTTTCAGAGGGGGCTGGGGGTTCTGTCATCCCCATTTCAGGTTTCTGATGAAAGAGTAAACATGATGCAACACTCTAATGCATGGCTAACTAGGATGTGACACCTGATGCGGCACCACCGGAGATGCCAACCTCCTGAGGCCTTGTGCTGAGCGATTGCTTCTTCTTCTTGGGGATGGCCTCCGGAGGGTTCTCGCCCTTGCTGCCCGGGTCCTCCATTGACGCAGCTTGGAAGGCACGCTCAAGGGAGCACACCGCATCTCTTTCCTCGCATGGGACCGTGATGATTCCACCACTTACTGGCATCTTGAGGACGTTGTAGCCATGGTGGGTCACCGCCATGAACTTGGCTAGGGCTGGATACCTGAGGATGGCATTGTATGGAAGGTGGATGTGGGCGACGTGGAAGTCACTGAGCTTGGTAAGGTAGTTGTCGTGCTGTCCAAAGGTGACAGGGAGGTGGACCTGCCCTATCGGGGTGGTGGAACCGTCAGTAACTCCTGAGAAAGGCTTGGTAGGCTGAAGTTGATCATATGGCACTTGAAGGTTGTCGAACATCTCCACGGACAGGATGTTAAGCCCTGCGCCGCCATCGATGAGGGTCCTGGTAACTTGCACGTTGCTGATGACTGGGGAACAAAGCATCGGGAGGACATAAGCAGTGGCCGCACACTTGAGTTGATCTGCTGAGCTGAAGGTTATGGCGCACTTGTACCACCTGAGCGGGCACGTGGCCTCAATCCTGGGGAGGACTGCATTCACCTCGCGAGCAAACTGCTTGAAGATTCATTGAGAGGCTGGGGCCTGAGCTCCGCCTAAGATGCAAGCGATAGCACATGGCTCCTGGAAGCCCCCAGCCCCCTAATCCTCGTGGTGGTCGTCTTTCCTTCTTGGCGGCGGTGGCAGAGGAGGGAGGCATGTGTTGCCCTACAGGCGGTCCTCGCAAGGCTGATCCTGCCAGCGATCCTCACGAGGTCGGTCACACCACTCCTGGCGAGGGCCATGGTCGTCCCATCATCCTCCGCCTCGCCCTCCTCCTCGGTCGTAGCCCCGGTCGTTGCGCTCAGGGTTTCAACCGAAGCGTCCTTCTCGAACGGCCCTGAGCTCCTGGCAGTCGCTGGTGTTGTGGGTGGGGAGGTTTTGGTAGGCAGAGAATGGTCGGCTGCCCTTGGACGACTCCGGCTGGTCCCTGTCGCGCTTCGTGTCTGGTTCTGCCGCAAGCACGACTACTCCCTTGCGCTTCACGTCCTTGGCCTTGGTCTTCTTCTCTTCTGGGTAAGCAGCTGGAAGCTCGAGGAGGGAGAGGCGTCCCTCCTCAACTCTTGTGCACTTGGTCGCCAGGTTGAACAGCTCCAGGGATGTGCACAACTCCTCATGGATAGCGAGCTCCTCCTTCATCTTGACGTCATGGACGCCATCAGAGAGCGCTGAGATGATGGCCTCGTCCGTCACCTTGGCGATCTTGAGGCGAGCGCTATTGAAGCGCTGGATGTATTTTTGCAGGGTCTCTCCAGGCTGCTGCTTGATGCGGCGCAAGTCACCCATGGCCGGGGGCGGTCGTGAGTGCCCTAGAAGTTGGCGATGAAGCGGCTATGCATCTCGTCCCAAGAGGAGATCGAGCCGGGAGGCAGGTTTAGGAGCCACATGCGGGCACCGTCCTTGAGCGCCATGGGAAACCAGTTTGCCATGACCTTCTCGTCTCCATTGGCCGCCTCAATGCTCAGCTCGTAGAGCTGCAGGAACTCCACGGGGTCGGCCGTACCGTCAAAGCGAGGAGGCAGATCCAGCTTGAACTTGCCCGGCCAGGTGACGCTACGTAGATCGATGGTGAAGGTGGGGCAACCAGCCGTGGTCACCGGGGCACCTTCTTGAAGCCAAGGGATTTCTTGGCAGCTTCTTTCTTGCCGCACGGGTGCTGGATGCGGTGGGTCACGTCCAATGGCCACATGCCTTGGAGCGAGGGTGCCGTCTTGGGGCGGAGGTGGTGGAGGCGCTCCCTGAGCTGCATCGCCTACGCCTGGCGGAGGGCGAGGCAGCGAGAGGGACGGCGCAGGAGATCCCCCTGCGGCGCTGACGAGCTCGGTGATGCGAGCGAGCCATTCTTCATAGAGGTCGTCGACAGGGCGGTAGTGCAGGAGCTCACGTGCCAGGAGCAATGCGGCCTGCGCGTCCGTAGGGGCGCGACGAGTGTGGGACGACGAACTAGCTGGGGTCAGTGACGGAGTTGCGGTCTGGCCTTCCCGCTGCACCGAGGGGTGTAGCGAAGATGCTTGCTGCTCGTTCCCCGCTGGGCCGGTGGCGGTATTGGCGGCAGGCGACGGAGAACGACGAGGAGGCCCGCTGACGGGGGCCTCTTGGGCGACGCAAGCGGCGAGAGCAGCCCGGCGCTCAGCACAGGCCCGGCGAGCGTCTGCCATGGATGCGACGAAGCGATGGGAGACAGATCAGCAGAAAGAAGATTTCGGTGCACCCCTACCTGCAACGCAAAATGTCGAATATCGGGTTCCGGCGAAACCCTTAAGGTTCGAACATTGGGGTGCGCACGAAGATCTCTCCCTACCGAAACACGCCCTCAGCCTCGCCGCGATCTCTAAGCTAGCTCAATGAACAACACAAGAGACACAAGATTTATATAGGTTCGAGCCACTGTTGTGGTTTAATACCCTACTCATGTGTGTGGTGTGGTGGATTGCCTCTTTGGCTGATGATGAACAGTACAAGGGAAGAACATCCTCGTGAGGAGAGGTGTTCTTGTGCTTGGTGGTGTGCTTGGGGAGGAATCGATCCGTCCTCTCTATGGTGGTGGATAGCCCTATTTATCGAGGCCCTGGTCCTCTTCCCTAATATTGAGCGGGAAGGGATCCAACAACAGACATTTTGAAAGGGGACAGCTAGTACAAGCTAACCTGACTAAAGGTGGTCTTCGCCTGCCAAAGGCGCTGGTGGTGACGGTCTTGGGCTCCATGGTGACCTCTGTCCTGCCGTCCTGCTAGTCTTGGTCTTGTTGCCCCGATATGGAAATCTTTGCCAGATGCCTCGGTAGTCCGCGCCTGCGCTTGCCCCCTTAGCACCAAAGAGGAAACGAGGACACTACGCAAGCTGGCGCCCTCCTGGCCCTGGTCGTCATGGCTTGTGTCACGAGGACCTCGCGAGGTACCCCTTGCCTTGATCTCTCCGCCTCCTTGCGATCCTGCCTGGTGTGCCGCCCCTGAGGAGGCCTGGCATTGTCAGCCCCATGAGGCTTGGCCCCTCGCAAGGGTCTTGAGTGTTGGTTGATGAAGACGGGCTGTATTGGGCCACTGGTGGAGCCACGCCGCAGGCCGCAGGCAGGCAGGTCTAGGGACCCCGTTACCAGAACGCCGACAGATGCTGTTGATCAAGTCCATTTTGCCGGAGGCTCTTGCAGTTCTGGCTCGACCAGCCCCTGCTTGTTGGCCGGCTCGTCATCCATTTCGTAGTAGGCGGCGATCCTCGGCAGCGGTCCTTGTAGATGAGAACATAGGACTGTTCTATGTACCTTCTTGAGGCGGACAAAACAAAAGTCCAAAACCAGCAATAAATTACAGCGCTGCGGTTCGCTTGCTAGTATGGTGAGCGTGCGCGGCGGACTGCTCACAGTCATCATGTCTAATCAAACAGCCGCTCGCGGTAGTAAATGGTTATCTGAAAGCCCACGCTTGGACTAATACGACCGTTTATGATAATAATGTGGTGGCGATTTATTAAAAATGCCTAGGAAGATCAATGTATAAAAAGGCAGGAAGATATAGCGTATGTCATTTCACACATAGATCATGTGACCAGGTTCCCTCTCGGAACCATGAGGCTTCTTGATAGAAGCTTCATTTTGTATGAAAGAAAATATGGGTCAAAGCCCAGTTGAAAAAGGGCAGCAATATCTAACCCTGGCTTATAGAAGGTACAAAAGCACGATGATTAATTGTTCATCAAGTTTACACATATTCCAGATTAAACAGGACAATAACAACTAACTCAACCAAAGTTTTTGCCGATCACAATCAAATGGATCGGTTTGATCCACAAAATCAAGATCCTGGGCCAGAAAATTTACTGGTACATGAAGACAAGTTGTTGTAAATAGAAGCCGGGCACATTCAGAAGCCTTTTTATCCACCTGAAACTTCTTTTTATGTTATTCAACGTCTCCATCCGTGAGAAACTTTTTGTTAAAAAACTTAATCCTCATGTACAATAGTACTCTTGCATTCAACAGGAAGAATGTAACAAAGTTAGTGTTCGCATGATTGGTTGCATATCTTTCGAGCGTTATTGTCCTCAAACGAATGTCATGAGAACTAAGAAAATCCCTGTGCTTCTTATGCCACCGATTGGTTATACCTTTTTGTCCATGTCCTTTAGCCTAAACAGAGAAGAAGACTGAAAACAGTTAATGTCTAAAAAATAGTACAACTGAACAGTTAGTGCTAGTAAAGTATATCAATGTGCTTGATATCATCACCACTATATGAAATTCTCTAGACATGGAAAGCATCACAGCAAGCCAATAATTATGTTTAGATCAAAATACTGATATGTAAGGTCTTGACATAATCCAGCACCATTGATAGGGTACCCATGGACAAACTCTTCACTGAGCATAGAACATAATGTTAGTACCAAAAGTGTACTCCAAGATTATATAAAACTTATTCGCACAAATGAAAAATGCAGTTTATGAGTACATAAGTGTTGATGATATAAAACTTACGCACACAAATGCAAAATGTAGCTTATGATTACAAAAGTGCTGATGATAATATACAATACCTGAATAACTGTGGAGCCAACCACTATCTTGTAACCTTCAGACAGATCAGGAATTACACCCAAGGTCTCCAGTTAGGCGCAGAGACCACAATTATTTCTGAATGTGCATAACGATAATCAAGGAGTAGCCTTTGGAGTGAAGGGGCATCTTTGATGATGAGATCCTCTCCTTTAAAGCAAATTCCAATGCTTACATGGTGAGGCAACTTAATTTGGAGATAACAGATACAGATTTCTTTTCCGAAAACAAGCATCAAATGCTCCACTGCAGGGCAGCAGGAGTGGATGATGGTGTGCAGTGAGGCCTCCGACAGATGGACCACCACAAGCACAAGTTCTCTTAGCGGTGGGAGTCGAAGCATTTGTACCAGATTGTCTGGTAGAATTAAACTGGGGCAGGCTGGTGGTATGGAGGGAGGAGGAAAACTGTCGGTGTTCTAGATATGGGGGTATCTAGACTTGCCTGCATGCGGCCCACTACGTGGCTCCATCAATGGCCTGGTACGGCCCAGCTTCAGCATCAACGACTCAAGACCCTCGCGAGAGTCCAAGCCTAGCGAGGCCGACGATAGCAAGACCCCCAAGGGGATCAGCCTCCTCAGGCTGGCTCTCGAGGGGCAGAGATTTATATGCAAGGTGCACCTCACGAGGCTCAGCTGACGTGAGCCATGATGACCAAGGCCAGGTGGGAGCCAGGAGGGCGCCAGTGGGCGCAGAGTGCCAGTTTCCTCTTCAGTGCAATGAAGGAAAGCCACATGCGCGGAGTCCCGAGGAATCAGCCAAAGGTTTCCATTTTGGTGCAACAAGACCAAGACCACTAGGACGGCAGGACAGAGGTCATCACCGAGCCCACCGTAGCGTCACAACCATAGGATTTTCGCAGGCGAAGATCACTGTAGTCAAGATAGGATGTACTACTGGTCCCCTTTCAAATATGGCCGTTGTGGGATCCCTTCCCGCCAACATTTGGGAAGAGGACCAAGGCCACTGTAAATAGGACATAGCCACCACCATAGGGGGGATCAGATCCATTCTCACCCGACCACCTTACCAGCTCTCTGGAGCTCAAGAACACCTACCTCCTGAGGCCAGTTCATCCACTGTACTAGTTCATCCTCGGCCCTTCGAGGAAATCCACCAAAACGCTGGAGTAGGGTATTGCACCGCAAGGTGGCCCGAACCAGGATAAACTGCTGTGTCTCTTTGTCTCTTAGAGCTCGACGTGCTAGGCTTAGGAGGATTGTAATTAGGCAGGCCGGGTAGGTTGAGATCTCCGCATGCACCCCAGAGTTCGAACCTTTCAAGGGTTTGTGGAACCCGTAATCCGACATTTGGCGTGCCAGGTAGGGGTGCGTTGGATCCTCTCTTCCGTCAATCGATCCACCGCTGCTCCGACACCTCCATGGCTGACGCACGTCGGGCTCGCACCGAGCTTCGGGCTGTGATTGCCGCTCGCGTTGCTCAGACGGATCCGACGGGCGATTGTTGTGCTCGTTGTGCTCCGTCTCCGGTGGCCAACGCCACCATGGGCCCTGCCGGCCATGAGCAGCAAGCTTCTTCACTGCACCCCTCGGTCCGTCGCTCCGTCACTCTGTCACTGACCCCGGCAGCTTCATCCTCCCACGTGCGTCACGACCCGGAGAACACGAGGCTGCTCTTCTCATGGCGCAGGAGCTCCTTCGCTACCGCCCGGTTGACGACTTCTACGAGGAGTGGCTCGAGCGGATCGCTGAGCTCGTCAGCGCGGCTGGGGGCTCCGCCACACCAGCCTGTTCACTGCCTCAGCAGCCGCCTGCCGCGGGCGTTGTGGCTCACGGGGAACCTCCACCACCTCCAACCCAGAGCGTCATCATCAAGCCAACGCATGTGGGACCATGGCGCGACCCGCCGCCCTAGGCACTTGCATGGGAAGAGGTGAGCTGCCAGGTTGTGCATCGGCCTCAAGTAGAAGCACGCGTGCTTCCGGCACCCCCACGTCAAGCCCGCGTGCTGCCACAGGAGGTGGCGGTGCGCGAGCACCAGGACCAAGCTCCACCTCCTCGACGGGCCCCCGTTGCCACAGCAGGATGCCGTGCGTTCGCCTCAGAGCTTCGCAACGTCATCTGGCCGAGCGAGTTTAAACCTAACCTGCCTCCATGCTATGATGCCACGGCCGATCCCGCCGAGTTCCTGCACCTCTATGAGCCGAGCATCAAGGCAGCTAGCGGCGACGAGAAGATCATGGCGAACTGGTTCCCCATGGACCTCAAGGATGGCGCGTGCTCTTGGCTCCTGAATCTCCCTGTGGGATCGGTCTCTTCTTGGGAGGAGATGCGCGGCTACTTCATCGCCAACTTACAGGGCACCCGCGACCGCCCTCCGGCCGTGGGTGACCTACGACGCATCAAGAAGCAGCCAGGAGAGACCCTGCAGAAGTACATCCAGCACTTCAACAACGTTCGCCTCAAGATCCCCAAGGTGTCGGACGAGGCTATCATTTCAGCATTCACTGATGGCGTCTGCGACGTCAAGATGAAGGAGGAGCTCGCCATCAATGAGGACCTCTACACTGCCCTAGAGATGTTCAATATGGCGAACAAGTGTGCGAGGGCTGAGGATGGATGCCTCTCCCTCCTCGAGCTCCCCGATGCTGACCCAGACGGCAAAAAGGCCAAGGCCGAGGATGTGAAGCGCAAGGCGCCGGCCGTCCTCGCGACCGAGCCAGAGATGAAGCAAGGCTGCGACCACCCTGAGTCATCCAAGAGCAACCGACCATTATGCGTCTTCCACAACATCCACAACCAAAACACCAACGACTGCAAGGAGCTCAGGGCCCTCCGTGATGGGCGCCTTGGTCGATGCCCCGAGCACAATGAGGCTACGGCCGAGGAGGTGGACAAGGTGGAGGACGCTGGGACGGACACGACCATTGCCAAGAATGGTGCTATCATCCTCGGGAGCACCATTGGCAGGGCCAACCTCGCGAGGACGCCTGGAGGGAGCAGCCTCCTGAGGATCGGTCTCAGGGCAATGCCGGTCTTCCTCCACTACCTCCACCACCAAGAAGGAACAAATATCATCACCAAGACGAGGAAGCTGGGGGCTTCCAGGAGCCCTGAGCATTGCCTGCATCCTGGGTGGCTCACAGGCCCCAGATTCTCACCGCACCTTCAAGCAGTTCACGCGTGAGGTGAACGCAGCGCTCCCCAAGCCCGAAGCAACTGGCCCGCTCAGGTGGTCCAAATACGCCATCACCTTCGACTCCTCAGATTAGCTCAAGTGCACGGCCACTGCCGGCGTGCTCCCCATGCTCTACTCACCCGTCATCAGCAACGTGGTTGTAATAGCCTGGATTTTGGCCCCTTTCTTTTTCTTTCGATTTATTTGGTTTTTGCTTTGTTTTTCTTTTTGGAGTGGTTATGTGGCCTTGCCAACTGGGAAATCATCCTCATTCCCCCTCCTAAGTGGCTCATCATTCTCAAAACCTTGCCAAGATCATGTCACTTCACTTCTTGACCAAACCCTAAACTCTTTTTCTAGGGAAAATTCCTTTTTCTATTAAAGGAATAACCCAATCTGTCATAGGTTGTGAAGCAACCTATGTTTCTGTCCATCCAAAAAATACCAATTAATTCTCATAATTCCTATGGGTCATATATAGCTCAAATATGTCCAGGCATTTCTTTGGCCAGTTAAAAAATAATTCCCCAATATTCCTTTTTCTATGCTGCCCTGAATGGCACTTTGTTAAGGAAGTGTCATTTATAGTTTTCCTAGTAGCTCCCAACCTTTTTGGGCATGCTTATATGTCCAAATAATTGCCTCATGCACAAGTTCAACTTTATTTTCCTAGCCAATCTTCCTGAGTGAATTTTCAATGTTTTTGTCAGACAGAAAGCTTTGTGAAGGAAGTACTAGCTAGGAGTACCCAAATGAGTTGAGCTTTTGGACACTCCTTAATGTGCTCATATTAACCCCCTACACCCATTTGCAGCCCCATCCAATCATCTATGTGAGCGCAGGAGCAAATCTTTGATTCTGGCAATCTTTTCAGGTTGTGAAGCAAGTGCATTTTGTATTGCTTCAAAAATCCTGATAAATTACCAGATCATTCTTCTACCTATAAAACATGCCTCCACCTAATATGGCATCATTTAAATGAGCCATTTGATCACCAAAATTATTCCAAGTTTCTGGACAGAAATGATGTTTGTGAAGCAAGTGCCATTTTGGCTTGTCCATTTGGCATGAGCTTTTTACAGCATCTTCGTATGTCCAAATAATAAAGCTTTGCCCAATCTTAGCCCAAGTTGCTTCTCCAGGTGAGTGCATCATCCAAATTTAGTTTCTGACCAGATTTGGCAGTTGCAAAGCAAGTGCATTAAATCTTGGTCCATTTCTTCCCAAACTCCCCAGGACTGTAGTCCTTCCTAGCCTAAACACCCCAAACATAACACTTGACACATAGCATCTCTCTGTTGATCACCCTTAGTTGTAAAGTTTATTACAATAAACTTCAGAGCTCACTTACCATTTAATCAGAGTAGTTTTCACCAAGTTACCACGACAGTTGAAACCGCCCCAGGAAGGACTTACCCCTAGACAACAATGGCCAGCCATTTGGCTGTTCTTGATGTCAGTCTGCGCGGTGACCACCGCTTTAGCATGCAATGGCCACACCCAGAACGTCTTCTTGCTCGGGGCCCTCCCCCTCTCGTCGTCTTCGCGTGTCCACCGGCTGGCCCGCGTCGTTGATGTCTCCCTAGAGCCATCTCCCCCTTTGTAAGCCTTCCGTCATCGCTCGTCGCCGCGCGCCCATGGGCGCACTGTGGCCGACCGAGCATTAATGGTGCCGTGTCCGTTTCCCCTCTATGCCATCGGCCCCTCTTGCCCTGTGCACCTCTGTGGCTCGTCCGTTGCCTCCCTCGTCGCCTTCTCGTGCCACCCTATGCTCGCCGCGCGTCGCCAGAGCTTTGGCCGAGCTCAAACAGCGGCAACTGGCTCGACACCTCGCCCCCGCCTATATAAGAGCCACCCCGAGGCCGTTCGACCTCACCACCAGCCTCACACCACCTCCAGCCACCTCCCTAGCCTCTTGTTTAAGCTTGATCTGCTCCCCTGCTCTTCCATCGCCGCCTCGGCCGCTGCCTCAGGTCCCTCCGATTCTGGCGATCCTGGCCATCTCCCTCGCTCCTACCCCACTAGAGAGCGCCCCCGGACCCCCTAGAAGCCTCCCCGCCATGTCCCTCCTCCTCTGTTGGCCTCTGGTCACGGTCCCCATCTGCGCCCGACACCACTGTCCGCCATGCTTGAGGCAGCCACCGCTCTGGTCTTCCCCGGCGTGCGCGAAGCCCCTAGATGGGTGCGCCTCGGTCCCCTAAGCACTCCGGTAGCCAGAACCCCACCGGAGGTGGCTGGAGTCGCCTGGGGCAGTCGCCAGCGCCGGCGCCACTCCCTCTGTTATGCGCCCGCGTCGGGAGGAAGAAGAGGCGGAGCAGGAGGAGAGAGAGGAGGGAGTTGACCAAGTGTGGGCCCCGCTCATCAGCCCCTCAACCGTTGACTCGGCCAGCCCATGTGGATAAGTGACAGGCCCCTCAGCCTGTGGGACCCGCACGTCAGCGATGCCAAGCCCCGGCCCCGCATTTGATGACGTGGATAAGTGGACACTTATTCTGGTAAGTACGTTTTCAACTTCTGAAAACATATTTCCTTATATGCGTTTCTGCCTTATCCACTCAGGGACTTGTTTGTGATGATATTTTTACAGAAAAGTCCCTGATCTTCTACACCTCATAACTCTGCAACCGTAACTCCGTTTGAGGTAAATCCATATCTCACTTCTTCGTTTCGTCAAGCCCGTTCTTTTGGTTTCATTTTCACTATGGTACGACACTATGAAAATGACCTTTTTGCCCTTTGCACAAAAATAGCCCCTCTGAGAGAGAACTATTTCCAGCAAATCTTTCTGCGGCTTCACCGCACTTCTCCCTGATACATTCTTCATCCCCAAGCAAGCCAGACCCTCCATTTGCATCACTGTAATGCAGTGACATGGTTTAATCTATTTGGACTTGTTTAAAATATTGGTTTAGCTACATGACTTTGTGCATGGCATTTTCTCAGAGTATTACTTTGATCTTGTTGTTGCCATGCTAGTGTTTGGATCACTAGGAGTTATGCTTGAAGTTGATGAGTATCATGTTGCTATTGGAGCATTAGTGGTCGATATTATGATTGTTTCATAATGATATCTGTTATTATATTTTGGGAGTATTACTTTGGATATCATGCTGCCTTTGGATTATTAGTGGTTAGTATGATCATTTTCATGATGCTAGTTGATGTTCTGTTGCTTGGAGTATTATTTTCAGAGATGATGTTTATATGTGGACCTTAGCTGGATAGCTTTATTCTTGTTATTGGAGTAGTAGGATTACTGTTTTCGCATTCATCATGATAGTAGTGTTGTGCTTCCCTTGGAGTATTTAGAGATCATGATATTATGCTTGGATTATTTGTTGGATATCGCTATGACTTGGATTATAGTTTGATAGATTGACATTGGAGTATCAGTTATCACAGTTATATTTTTGGGGTTAAATTCCTTCATTAAGTTTGTCAGCTGCCACCGAACCGGGCTTTTCTAGTGCAACCACATTTGCCTTTTATGGGAAGGCCCTAATGCGATGCTATTGTCATGCCTCTCGGCGGTGCCTCCAATGAGGGAAAGTTATGGCTGCGCGCTACCCTGATCAGGTAGGCGGACATAAGCCTTGTGTGCCCGTAGTTGGATGATAAGCGCTTTTGTCCCCGTTTGGGACCGTTTTGACACGACGGTGGCCGTTGGTGTCCGGGGTAGACATAGGGCCACCTATGACTTAGCCCAGTGGGGGGTTAGTCGGAGTGGCCGGGAGAGTGTCATCGCAGTAGATTGGTTTTGTCGGAACGTTGTTGGTCCACCAGAATGGGAGTGTGAGGCCATGGGTTCCATGTTGTGGGTACAGTGCGCTACCTCTGTAGAGTATGTGTGTTTAATCTATCGATAGCCGCGTCCTCGGTCATGGGCATAAGTTCGTACTAGGTCACACCATTCGATCAACACTCACATGACGGAATGGCTTATAAGTGATGTATATGTTGATATTGTGAGTTGGAACAGTTGGGCAGGATGATGATGATGTTGGGATGATCTTGAGAAGGATCACTCAGTTTGTGATGTGGTCACGAGGTGATCATGTGGATGTTCCGTTTGTGATCCGTGAGTGACCATCGTTTTGTTTTGATCACGAGGTGATCGAGATGGTATATTGCTTCACCGGTTAGCCAAGTGTGAGATGGTTCATGTGTTACTTGAGATCTGAGATGATGGCTTATCAGTATTCTAGTAGTGCATATCGTGGTTATCAGTTGTTTCATTATGGTATCTATTAATTTAATTTAATTAACCTGCTTAATGCTATGTTGTTGTCTTGCCTTGATGTTTTTGGTTGTTGTGAGCTTGCAAGTACATTCAATGTACTGACCTGGCGTGTCATGCCAGATTGCAGGTGATGCCGTGATTGCTTGATTGCTAGTCGTGGTTTCCGTTCGTGCGAGCTAGATCGTGTCCCAGCAAGAGTCCCCGCGGAGTGGAGTTCACTACCTTCGTCGTTGTTCCGCTGCTAGCATAGAGCAAGTGTAGTATTGCAGGCGTAGTGTCGCCTGCTGATGTGAACCTTTGTAACATCAGATATTTGTATTCTTTATTCTTGTAATAAGTGCTGATTTGTTCTATGTCAAGCAGTGTCGTATTCCAGAGACTTCTCCTCGATCTCTAGGCTGGAATACCGGGCGTTCCGGTTTCTCTGAGCTGGGGTGCCGCAGGCTTGGTATCAGAGCACGTCTGGCTGTAGGATGCCCTAATCAGCGCGAGTGTTAGAGACTTGTAGAAATCGGTAGTATAGAGTCTGGCTTGTTTATTGCATTTGGTTGCTGCATTTATTTGTTGCATAGCATGCATATAGCCTTAGTATTTGTGCTAACGGTTTATCTGGTGAGTGTAGCTGGCATCGGTTCAGATCCACTACAGCTAAACCTATGCATTTCTCCAGTTCCTTTTTCTTTCGGTGTTTGGTGTCATTTCTATCCCAGCAGAGTGATGCAAGTGATCCCGACACTGTTTGCAAAAAAAATGGTGCTCAGGTATCGCGCGGATGACTTTCTTTTAGGCCCGTCTATCATTTCGGTGATGGACATGCTTCTATCATGGATCATTCTTTTATTTTGTCGTGTTTGCAACCCTTAATGATCTTATTTGTCAAGGAAGGGCAATGTCAGCAGCCTCAGCTTTTCCCCGCTATCCTATTTCTTGGATGAGTACGGGACTTTTTTGACCCGCTTGATAATAATGTGGTTGCGACCCTCGTGTCCCACTACATGATTACCGAGTGCGTTCTCGCCTCTAAGCTAGTCCAGGTTGCTACCTGGCTAAGCTAGCACTTGGTGTAGCGCTGTTTACACCAATTCTTCCACACATTTATTCGTCCTCATGCACATCGTCACAGCATGCTAGATCGTAGAACTGGAGATCCCGCGAGATTTGTGTTCTTAAGTAGGCACGCATATTGTGTGGCTAGCAGTAATATGTGTCATTGATTGTGTGTGAATTGTTTGTTGTTGTGTGCTTTTGTTTAGTTGAGTTTTCTTTTGCTTCTTTCTTTTGGGCCCCGGTGTTACATTATTTTTCCCTAATAAAGAGTTGCTCATCCACTGACACCAGACTCGAAGAAGTAATAAGGATTTAAATTTTTTGGAAGAAGCTCAGCTAGACATTATCTGCTCATAATACCAATGGCGTCTCGGATTGATTATCAACATCAAGTCCCCATCAGTACAAAATCCTCACAGCAGTAATGATCCTGACAGCAGGAAGACCCGTCAGGTACAAGATTAACGGTATATTTTCAGGCGGAGGTATGGATCATATACCAGGTTTTGGCTCAACAATGCATGATACTTGAAATACATGATCATCCAAAATAAAGTCAGAATGTGATATGCTCAAGGAAGACAATTAAACTATTTTTCTCATGCAAATAATCAGCCTCGGAATATTATGGGTGTGTGTATGGATTTTAGTCTGCATATCAGTATGAAGTTTTGGATATAAGAAACCCAGTATTCTTCCACACGCTATTGGAAGAAATTTATGATGCAAGGCTCCTCAAATTTTGCTCAACATGATATGTGAACAATTTCCGGTCCACGATACCCAGTCTTTCACAGCAAGACACCTCGGTAACAGCTTCTGACAAATGGAAATGAAATTTTCTCAACAAGTAAACCTGAGGAGAAGCTTCTCAAGTACGAAACTCAGGCTGCTCCAGCACAATAATCAGATCAAGCTTCGTGTGTAAGCTATAGAGCCTTCTTCTGCACGATACCCAGGCATAAGATTTGAGTAGAAGTTAACAAGTCTTCCTCACCAAGCTACTCGGATGGCTTCTCTCGTAAGCCACCTAGTCCGCATCCGTACCACAATATTGCACCGTCCTCAGAGATTATATGATGAGTTGGCAATATATGGAAGCACCGCACAAGAATCAGACTCGCAACATTTTTGTCGGAAGCACAAATCAGTCAAAACATATGCCTACCTCAAGAATCAAGTGTTTGGTGGCATATTCTTCTTATATATGGTGAATATGCATCCCCAGTCATATCCGTCACTCATACGAGATGCGTTAAGGATCTAGTAGACATACCTAAGGAAAGTAAGGATCCCACAACCTTGCAATTCAGGCAAAGGAAAATAAGCAGAAATACATCTCATGTAATACAAGGATCGACAATATTTGGAGATGACATCACAGAATCCACAGTCTTGACAATGGTCATCAAGGTCATTATTCGCTCAACTTACAAGGAGATATCATAAAACCTTGTCACCTTCTTGTATGATTAGCCTCAGCAATGAGCTCCGTAGAGCTACAAACCCCGGGTATATGGCATATGTGTGCGGACCTAGGTCAGAAAACAAGTACAAGGAATAATGTCAAAAATATTGCACTAATCGCATCCATGGTCATACGAATAATCACGGACATGTGTGGCCAAGTTATTTTAGTAAGGTATCCTAACAAAGAAAACCATGACCATAAAAAGGATGAGACTGACAGCAAAGGGATTTCCATATCCTGCTGACCCGCTTGACACGGTTAGTGTGGAATATCCAAGTCTGTTCTGTCAGATCCAAGATTTCCTTGCAAGCTCCGCAGTTTGACATCAGCGGCAGCATGAAAGCATATCACATCCTATTACCGCAAATGGGTATATCGACCACATGAGAAAAATCAAAAGCCAAACAATCAGCTGAGACCCGGTATACTCACCGACAAAATCAAGTACATGGTCAATCTGTCAGGAAAAGCATTTGTCCGTCTACCCCCTGTCGGGCCAGTTGAGGGAGTCCTGGATTAGGGGGTATCCGGACAGCTGGACTGTGTATAACGTCCAGACTATTGAAGCGTGAAGATACAAGACTCAAGACTTCGGCCCGTATCCGGATGGGACTCTCCTTTGCGTGGAAGGCAATCTTGGTGATCTGGATATTGTGTTTCCTTTCTTGTAACCGACTCCATGTAAACCCTAGCGCTCTCCGGTGTCTATATAAACCGGAGAGGTTGGTCCTTAGAAGCCCAATGACAATTACAATCATACCATCATAGGCTAGCTCTTAGGGTTTAGCCTCTACGATCTCGTGGTAGATCTACTCTTGTACTGCCCATATCATCAATATTAATCAAGCAGGAAGTAGGGTTTTACCTCCATCGAGAGGGCCCGAACCTGGGTAAACATTTCTGTCCCTTGCTTCCTGTTACCATCAGCCTTGACGCACAGATCGGGACCCCCTACCCGAGATCCGCCGGTTTTGACACCGACATTGGTGCTTTCATTGAGAGTTCCTCTGTGCCATCGCTGTCAGGATCGATGGCTCCTTCAATCATCATCGACGACGCTTTCCAGGGCGAGACTTTCCTCCCCGGATAGATCTTTGTGTTCGGCCGCTTCGTACTGCGGGCCAATTCGCTTGGCCACCTAGAGCAGATCGATAGCTATGCCCCCGGCCACCGGGTCAGGTTCGGAAACTTGAACTACACAGCGGATATTCGCGGGGACTTGATCTTCGATGGATTCGGGTCAGCATCAGGAGCGTCGAACAGTCACGATGAGCACCACTTAGACCTGTTGTCAGACGATGCTCGGGATATCACCCCGGCAGAAGCCTCTGATCTAAATCCAGGGCAGGTTGCGTTGCCTAAGGACGGAGGGCTGAACCCCGCCCCGCAGGCCGTACCCTCATCGGCGATGGAGCCGAACACAGGCCTCACTTCTGTGGGAGCCTGTGACTCTGGACCCCCGGATTCATATCCGGTTGTAGGTTCCAGTCCACGCGTCCCTGAGCCCGCCGAGCCTGGTTGGGCTCCGGTGATGGAGTTCACCACGGCGGACGTCTTTCAGCACTCGCCCTTTGCTGACATTGTAACGCCCCGGATTTGATGCGCCAGGTGTCCGCCAGTTATTCGCCGTCCTTGCCATATCATGTGCTTGCGTGTTGCATTTTGCCATGTCATCATCTGCATTTCATATCATGTCATCATGTGCTTTTCATTTCGCATACGTGTTCGTCTCACGCATCCGAGCATTTTCCCCGGTGTCCGTTTTGCAATCAGGCACTCCTATGTCCTCCGGCGTCCCCCTTTTGCCTCTTTTCATGTGCGGGTGTTAAACATTCTCGGAATGGCCCGAGGTTTGCCAAGCAGCCTTGGTATAGCACCGGTAGACCGCCTGTCAAGTTTCGTGCCATTTGGAGGTTGTTTGGTACTCCAACGGTTAACCGGGTAACCGTAAAAGCCCTCTTTTGTGTGCATCCCAACACCCCTTTCAAAGTGGCCCAAAACCCATCCTAACCCCCTCCATGCTCTTGGTCGTTCGATCACGATCGTGTGGGTGAAAACCGTGCTCCATTTGGACTCTCCTAGCTCCCTCTATCTATAAATATGTCTTCCTCCCCGAAATCCCGCAGTCCAAACCCTAGCAATTTCCCCTCTCCGCCGCCGGACGCATCTCTGCGCTGCGTCGGACATGTCCGCCGCTCCCTTCCACGTCGCGCCGGCTAATGGCATGCCGACACGTCAGCAGCGCCGCCACCTGCACCCACTCCCGCGCCGCCACCTCACCCGCGCCCTTCCTCTCTCTCCTCCGCGCCCGAGGCC
>NC_057810.1:313832857-313839861 GCF_018294505.1 Triticum aestivum
CGTCGCCGGCGCCTCACCGGTGCTCGCCGCCCTGTGGTCGCGGATCTCCCCGCGCCCCGCCGCCGATTCGCCGCCGTCCCCCGCCTCCGCCTCTCCCGCCAGGTCTCTCCGCCCCGGCCGGATCCGCCCCGTGCCCCGCCACCGCAGCTCCCTCCGCCATAGTCCCAGCGTGCCGCCGGCCGGATCCGGTTAGATCCGGGCCGGGGCCGCCTCCCCGCGCCTCCCCGGCATGTTCCTCCTCGTCTCCAGCGACGAGCTCCAATGAACCTTGAAAACCGTGCAGATCGAAGGTTGACCCCGTTTTTTCCACCAAGTCCTGAGATATTTTTGCATTATCATGCCATGTTCATCGCATCACAACTCTGTGCATACTGCTCCATTTCGTGCGTGTGATATGTTAAATTGTTCGCCTCGACGAGTAATTCATTTTATTCCATTGCATCATGTTCATTTGAGTCCATCTTGATGCCTGAATCATCATTGCAAGAGTGCTAGTTGATGTTAATCTGCTGAACCTGTTATAACATGCTCATTTGTCATTTTTGCCATGGTTGATGTGTGCATCCTATGAGGTTGATGTCTACATGTGCTTTGATCTATGTCATGCCATCTTAAAGTGGTGCCATCCATGTATTTTTGTGAGTCTTGTACTGAGTGCATCGAGCTCGTGAAGTAGGGTACTTGCTATTGCTGTTTTGCTAGGTTGGATCTGTTATTTCGTGATGCTATGTAAACCTGCTGCTACAAGTCATTCTATGCATAATCTGGAGATGTTCACTAAGGATGTTTTGTTATACATGTCATGCTCTCTCCATCCATGCCTTTGGTTGCATTTATAGCCTGCTGTAACATGTTGTTATCTTGCTCCAAACTTGCTAAATAATGTTGCTGTCAGCCTGTTAACTTTAAGTTTAGTTTTGCCATGAACTTTGCTAGTGATCCATGCACTCTATGAACTTGTTCTTGCCATGCTTAGCTACATAAACATGTATTCTTACTGTTGGTTGCCTTGTCATGCCATGTATTGCCATGTGGTGAGTGGTTCAAGCTCACCAACATGCCTACTTATTGTTGTTCCTGCCATGTATGAATCTGTCATATTATTTGCCATGTTTACATGGGTGCCATCATATCTTCTGTTCCTTTTTGGCTCATGGTCAGTAAGAAACTTTTGTTCTATGCAATTAGTAGATTCATGCCATGCCTTTGTTTGCCATGATATGTTCCTGTGGCCTGTTGTTTGATAGCTCTAAACATTGCAACCTGATGTTATTTCTGCTAAGTCTGAAACTGTTATTATTTGCAATCTTGCCATGTCCTTTGGAGCTTGTTATATTGTTTTCTGGAGATAGCTCAGTGTTCATGTTTTGTCATGCTTTACCTGTACTTCATGACCATGCCTTTTGTTATTACGTTGAGTTCATGTAGCATGTTGTTTTGGTGCTTGCAATATGCCTAGTTGTTGTTTTGGACAGCTTGTCCTTTAAACTTTTATAGAGTGTATGTGTTGCACCGTTGCTCCGTTTCGAGTGTGCTCTATATGAAATTTGCTTGATTTTGAATGAAGTTTCATATTACCATGTTGCATCCTTGTTTTGAAGTGTTTTCTTGATGTTTGTATGCATTTAGCATCAATGCCATGCTTAACTTGTTTTGCTCATATCTTCTAGGCCGTAGCTCCGAACTAAATGAACTTTATATGTAACTTGACTAGAATTTCGTGTAGATCATTTTGGTGCATCTTAACTTGCTGTTTAACAACTTGAACATAAGGTTTATTCAGATCTGTACCAATTTCGAAATTTGCATATGAGGACTTACCGGAATTGTTATATGTTGTTCCCGGCCTCATTTAAATTTGCTTTGATGTGTTGTTCTTGTTTGCATCATCTTTTGCCATGAGTAGCTTCATGTAGCCTTGTCATGCATCATACTTGATTGAGCATCATGTCTTGTTTATGTGTGGTATGTTTACCATGTTGTGTGCTTCTTCTCAATAGTTTCCGTTTCGTTGCGATCATGAGGATTCGTTCGTCTACGCTTGGTTCGTCTTCGTGGCTTCATATTCTTCATGGACTCCTTCTTTTTCCTTGCGGGATTTCAGGCAAGATGACCATCACCCTGGATCTCACTACTATCATTTCTATGCTAGTTGCTTCATTCTATCGCTATGCTGCGCTACCTATCTCTTGCTTATCAAGCCTCCCAAATTGCCATGTCAGCCTCTAACCTTTTCACCCTTCCTAGCAAACCATTGCTTGGCTATGTTACCGCTTTGCTCAGCCCCTCTTATAGCGTTGTTAGTTGCAGGTGAAGTTGAAGATTGCTCCATGGTGGACAGGAATTTGTTGGGATATCACAATATCTCTTATTTAATTAATGCATCTATATATTTGGTAAAGGGTGGAAGACTCAGCCTTATGCCTGGTGTTTTGTTCCACTCTTGCCGCCCTAGTTTCCGTCATACCGGTGTTATTTTCCCGGATTTTGCGTTCCTTACGCGGTCGGGTGATTTATGGGACCCCCTTGACAGTTCGCTTTGAATAAAACTCCTCCACCAAGGCCCAACCTTGGTTTTACCATTTGCCTCACCTACCCCTTTTTCCCTTGGGTTTCCGGAGCCCGAGGATCATCTTTATTTTAGCCCCCCGGGCCAGTGCTTGTCTAAGTGCTGGTCTAAAACGAGTAGACTGTGGGGCCCCCTCGGGGAAACTCGAGGTCTGGTTTTACTCGTAGGATGTCTCATCCGGTGTTGCCCTGAGAACGAGATATGTGCAGCTCCTATCGTGATTGTCGGCGCATCGGGCGGCTTTGCTAGTCTTGTTTTACCATTGTCGTAATGTCTTGTAAACCGGGATTCCGAGACTGATTGGGTCTTCCTGGGAGAAGGTATATCCTTCGTTGATCGCGAGAGCTTATCATGGGCTAAGTTGGGACACCCCTACAGGGTATAAACTTTCGAGAGCCGTGCCCGCGGTTATGTGGCAGATGGGAATTTGTTAATGTCCGGTTGTAGATAACTTGACACCAGATCCGAATTAAAACGCATCAACCGTGTGTGTAGCCATGATGGTCTCTTTTCGGCGGAGTCCGGGAAGTGAACACGGTTTTGGGTTAGGTTTGACGTAAGTAGGAGTTCAGGATCACCTCTTGATCATTGCTAGCTTCATGATCGTTCCATTTGCTCTCTTCTCGCTCTTATTTGCGTTGGTTAGCCACCATATCTTGCTTAGTCGCTGCTGCAACCTCACCACTTTACCCCCTTCCTTACCCATTAGGCTTTACTAGTCTTGATACCCATGGTAATGGGATTGCTGAGTCCTCGTGGCTCACAGATTACTACAACAACAGTTGCAGGTATAGGTTGTGTGATGATCATGATGCGAGAGCGATGTTTGCTTGTTTTGGAGTCTTCTTCTGCTTCTTCTTCAATCAGGGGATAGGTTCCAGGTCGGCAGCCTGGGCTAGCAGGGTGGATGTCGTTTGAGTTTCTGTTTGTCTTTCATCCGTAGTCGGATGGTGCTCTTATGTAAGATGATGTTGTATTCTTGTGGCATGTATGCCTCTTGTATGTATCCCCATCTATTATGTAATGTTGATGTAATGATATCCACCTTGCAAAAGCGTTTCAATATGCGGGTCTATCCTTGGTGGGACCTTCGAGTTCCTTTTGGATAGGGTCGCCTATTGGGCGTGATAAGTTGGTATCAGAGCCTCGACCGACCCTAGGAGCCCCCTTGATTGATCGTGTAGTTTGGCCGTTGTCGAGTCTAGAAGAAAACTATTTTCGGAGTCTAGTTATATCGGAGAGTAGGAATTATTTTTACTCCTCAGCCCCTTCGTCGCTCTGGTGAGGAATCTTGATGTAGGTGTTTTGAATTACTCCTCCTCCCCTTCAAATTTGTCTTTAGGTTCACGCAGTTGGTTTTCCGATCGTTGGTCCTCAGCTCTTTTCATCCGGTGCATTTCTCGTCAAGTTGACTCGAGCCTCTTCACCTTTGCCAAGTTCAATCCTGTGTTGTTTTCTTTTCCCACCCGCCCACCTCTTTTCATCTCGGAACCGGAGTCCGTAATCGAGTATCCATTCTACTCGTGCGAAGCCTTTGCTTTCTCTCCTCAATAATTTTAACTGGTGTTTCCTTTTGAAGTTATTCATCGGTTTTTCCCCTTCCAAGTTACCTTTGTTTTTCCCGCCCTCCCACCCTCTTCTTCCCAAAGCTTGAGTCTGTTTCGTCCATCAATTTCATTTGTGCGGAGCCTCTTCAGTCTTCCCTCAATTGTTTCAACCGGTGAATTCTCTTTTGTTTGACATTCTTCATCTCTTTTTCTTTTCTGGTGGACTCAATTCAAGTTTTTTGGGTTGATCATATTCTTTTCCTCAGCTCAAGTGTTCTCTTTGCTCGTTTGCCTCTCGCCATTCGATCATTCCGGAGTTCTAGACATCTCAGGAGATTCGTCTCTGTTCGAATTAATTCGAGGTTATCACCTCATTCAAATATTTCAGTCATTCCGGTGCATCATCTACCTGTTCAACAATCCTTTTCAATGGTGTTTTCTCTTTAGTGGGCCCTAACCCACAGGTCTTTTCCCAGGATCTTACCTGACTCTTCTGATTTCCCAGAGCTATTGTCAAATTCTTTTCAAGTGTGACATCAGAATGAATTTCATCAGTCACTTGCCTTCTCCAAGATCTCTTTCAAATCATTTCATCGTCGGCTCAACCTCTTTGCTTTTCATCCTCCCGGAGTATCTCAGTAATTTTGGTTGTGTTTCCCGTCGTCATTTGAAGATAAAAGGAGAGATTTTCCTCAAAATCTTGCCCGTTCTCCTGGAGATTCGTGGTTCTAGCTTCATGTTGTCCTCTCGAATTATTCCATTTGTCAGATATTCTTTTCATCCACCAGGAGTATTTTCAGGAGTTGTTTTTGCCGTCTCGATCATCCGGAGGCCATCTTTTCAGAATATTGCTTCGTTCCAAGTTTTCAGATTCGTTCTCCAATTATTCTATATCTGTGCCCTTTCGTTCGTCTCAATATGCTTCCGGTGCTTCGTTATACTATTCTTCAATCAGTTCCCGATCTCTTCGTTCCTTTGCATCTAAATTCCCTCTAGCATATTTGTTCTCCTAATTCTTCCCGGTGATTCAGTCTCTTTCGTCATTCAATTTTGAATTCTTATGGTGATTCATTCAAGATTCTTTTCCTTCATTATCATTTTTAATCCATTCGTTCTTTCAATCCTACCGGTGGTTCATGAAGACTCTCTCAAGTTTTGTGCTATACCCCCCTTAAACCTTTTCAAGAAGAATAAGTAGTTTGCAAAGAATCCATTGCTTGCCATCAATTTAATTTGATGAAGGATAAGAATACAATAGATCTTATTCTTATTTCATCCAACTGAGTAATCCCTTCCTTCGGAGTTTGTTCTTGATGAATAAATTCTAGTTTCAAGTGTTTCCATCTTTTCTTTTCCGGAGTTCAATTTCCTCGGCCATTTCGTCGGAACCTCCATCTAAATCATCGCAAGGCTTGAATCTTTATTCTTTCATCCTTCATTCTATCTCATCATCCTTTTGTTACCGGAGTTCTTCATGGTGGTTCTTCATGTTTTAATTCATTCTTCAAGTGTTCATCAAGGTTCTTGTTGGTGGAGTTCAAGTATCCTTTTCTTCTCTCGTATTGAAGTGCAATTAATTATCTGTATTCTTTTGAAGTGGAGTTTTGCATTTCTTCGCTGTTCTCAGCTATCCAATCATTTCCGTTTGTGCCCGGTTATCACCTTACGATCTTGAGATGTTACCTATAAGACCACAACAAGCTTATTCTCTCGTTGTTGATCTCCTCAACAACTCTGTTCTAACCTTCCTTCGAAAGATGCTTTCAATTTCATTCGTGGCACAAGTTGTCATTTTCTTCTCCGTTCTTTTCATTCAACTCTTTCAATTCTTTCCGGAGGTTTTGTGTCATGTATTCATCAAGTATCATTCCGTCCTCTCAGGATCGTGTTCTATTCCTCCATGTTTCAGCCGGAGTGCTTACTAAATCATTTCAGTCTTATTCGTTTCTTATCTCGTTTTAACTGGAGTGGTTTCAGAGTCTATCTTGTTTCCATGAGCATTTGGTTCTCGTCATTCTCGTCGTTCCTCTCTTCTTCTCGAATGCTCTCGATTCTTTGCTTCTTTTCTTGAGTTTTTGTTTCACCTCATCCCTTTTCCCTTCCGTCTCGGTCCTAAGATCTCGGGACGAGATCTCTTGTTAGTGGAGGAGAGTTGTAACGCCCCGGATTCGATGCGCCAGGTGTCCGCCAGTTATTCGCCATCCTTGCCATGTCATGTGCTTGCGTGTTGCATTTTGCCATGTCATCATCTGCATTTCATATCATGTCATCATGTGCTTTTCATTTTGCATACGTGTTCGTCTCACGCATCCGAGCATTTTCCCCGTTGTCCATTTTGCAATCTGGCACTCCCATGTCCTCGAGTGTCCCCTTTTTGCCTCTTTTCATGTGCGGGTGTTAAACATTCTCGGAATGGCCCGAGGTTCGCCAAGCGGCCTTGCTATAGCACCGATAGACCGCCTGTTAAGTTTCGTGCCATTAGGAGGTTGTTTGGTACTCCAACGGTTAACCGGGTAACCGTAAAAGCCCTCTTTTGTGTGCAGCCCAACACCCCTTTCAAAGTGGCCCAAAACCCATCCTAACCCCCTCCATTCTCTCGGTCGTTCGATCACGATCATGCGGGAGAAAACCGTTCTCCATTTGGACTCTCCTAGCTCCCCCTATCTATAAATATGTCTTCCTCCCCGAAATCCCGCAGTCCAAACCGTAGCAATTTCCCCTCTCCGCCGCCGGACGCATCTCCGTGCTGCGCTGGACATGTCCGCCGCTCGCTTCCATGTCGCGCCGGCCAATGGCATGCCGACATGTCAGCAGCGCCGCCGCCCGCACCCAATCCCGCGCCGCCACCTCACCCGCGCCCTTCCTCTCTCTCCTCCGCGCCCGCCGCC
>NC_057810.1:313840180-313946822 GCF_018294505.1 Triticum aestivum
GATTCGCCGCCGTCCCCCGCCTCCGCCTCTCCCACCTTCGGCGCGGCCCCACTCCGCCGCACCCGCCGGGTCGCTCCGCCCCGGACGCCCCCAACCGGCGCCGCCCCGGCCGGATCCGCCCCGCGCCCTGCCGCCGCAGCTCCCTCCGCCGCCGTCCCAACGTGTCGCCGGCCGGATCTGGTCAGATCCGGGCCGGGGCCGCCTCCCTGCGCCTCCCCAGCATCTTCCTCCTCATCTCCGGCGACGAGCTCCGACGAACCTTGAAAACCTGCAGATCGAAGGTTGACCCCGTTTTTTTCCACCAAGTCCCGAGATATTTTTGCATTATCATGCCATCTTCATCGCATCATAACTCTGTGCACACTGCTCCGTTTCATGCGTGTAATATGTCAAATTGTTTGCCTCGACGAGTACTTCATTTTATTCCACTGCATCATGTTCATTTGAGTCCATCTTGATGCCTCAATCATCGTTGCAAGAGTGCTAGTTGATGTTAATCTGCTGAAACTGTTATAACATGCTAATTTGTCATTTTTGCCATGGTTGATGTGTGCATCCTATGAGGTTGATGTCTACATGTGTTTTGATCTATGTCATGCCATCTTTACAGTGGTGCAATCCATGTATTTTTGCGAGTCTTGTACTGAGTGCATCGAGCTCGTGAAGTAGGGTACTTGCTATTGCTATTTCATGATGCTATGTAAACCTGCTGCTACAAGTCATTCTATGCATAATCTGGAGATGTTCACTAAGGATGTTTTGTTATACATGTCATGCTCTATCCATCCATGCCTTTGGTTGCATTTATAGCCTGCTGTAACATGTTGTTATCTTGCTCCAAACTTGCTAAATAATGTTGTTGTCATCCTGTTAACTTTAAGTTCAGTTTTGCTATGAACTTTGCTAGTGATCCATGCACTCTATGAACTTGTTCTTGCCATGCTTAGCTTCATAAACATGTATTCTTACTGTTGGTTACCTTGTCATGCCATGTATTGCTCTGTGATGAGTGGTTCAAGCTCACCAACGTGCCTACTTATTGTTGTTCCTGCCATGTATGAATCTGTCAGATTATTTGTCATGTTTACATGGGTGCCATCATATCTTCTGTTCCTTTTTGGATCATGGTCAGTAAGGAACTTTTGTTCTATGCAATTATTAGATTCATGCCATGCCTCTGGTTGCCATGATATGTTCATGTGGCATGTTGTTTGATAGCTCTAAACATTGCAACCTGATGTTATTTCTGCTAAGTCTGAAACTGTTATTATTTGCAATCTTGCCATGTCCTTTTGAGCTTGTTATATTGTTTTCTGGAGATAACTCAGTGTTCATGTTTTGTCATGCTTTACCTGTACTTCATGCACATGCCTTTTGTTATTACGTTGAGTTCCTGTAGCATGTTGTTTTGGTGCTTGCAATATGCCTAGTTGCTGTTTTGGACAGCTTGTGCTTTAAACTTGTATAGAGTGTATGTGTTGCACCGTTGCTCCGTTTCGAGTGTGCTCTATATGAAACTTGCTTGATTTTGCATGAAGTTTCATATTATCATGTTGCATCCTTGTTTTGAAGTGTTTTCTTGATGTTTGTATGCATTTAGCATCAATGCCATGCTTAACTTGTTTTGCTCATATCTTCTAGGCCGTAGCTCCGAACTAAATGAACTTTATATGTAACTTGACTAGAATTTCGTGTAGATCATTTTGGTGCATATTAACTTGCTGTTTAACAACTTGAACATAAGGTTAATTCAGATCTGGACCAATTTGGAAATTTGCATATGAGGACTTACCGGAATTGTTATATGTTGTTCCCGGCCTCATTTAAACTTGCTTTGATGTGTTGTTCTTGTTTGCATCATCTCTTGCCATGAGTAGCTTCATGTAGCCTTGTCATGCATCATACTTGATTGAGCATCATGTCTTGTTTATGTGTGGTGTGTTTACCATGTTGTGTGCTTCTTCTTGATAGTTCCCGTTTCGTTGCGATCGTGAGGATTCGTTCCTCTACGCTTGGTTCGTCTTCGTGGATTCATCTTCTTCATGGACTCGTTCTTCTTCCTTGCGGGATTTCAGGCAAGATGACCGTCACCCTGGATCTCACTACTATCATTGCTATGCTAGTTGCTTCGTTCTATCGCTATGCTGCGCTACCTATCTCTTTCTTATCAAGCCTCCCAAATTGCCATGTCAGCCTCTAACCTTTTCACCCTTCCTAGCAAACCGTTGCTTGGCTATGTTACCACTTTGCTTAGCCCCTCTTATAGCATTGTTAGTTGCAAGTGAAGTTGAAGATTGCTCCATGGTGGACAGCATTTTGTTGGGATATCACAATATCTCTTATTTAATTAATGCATCTATATATTTGGTAAATGGTGGAAGACTCGGCCTTATGCCTGGTGTTTTGTTCCACTCTTGCCGCCCTAGTTTCCGTCATACCGGTGTTATGATCCCGGATTTTGCGTTCCTTACGCGGTCGGGTGATTTATGGGACCCCCTTGACAGTTCGCTTTGAATAAAACTCCTCCAGCAAGGCCCAACCTTGGTTTTACCATTTGCCTCACCTACCCCTTTTTCCCTTGGATTTCCGGAGCCCGAGGGTCATCTTTATTTTAGCCCCCCCGGGCCAGTGCTTGTCTAAGTGCTGGTCCGAAACGAGTAGACTACGGGGCCCCCTCGGGGAAACTCGAGGTCTGGTTTTACTCGCAGGATGTCACATCTGGTGTTGCCCTGAGAACGAGATATGTGCAGCTCCTATCGGGATTGTCGGCGCATCGGGCGGCTTTGCTGGTCTTGTTTTACCATTGTCGAAATGTCTTGTAAACCGGGATTCCGAGACTGATCGTGTCTTCCTGAGAGAAGGTATATCCTTTGCTGATTGCGAGAGCTTATGATGGGCTAAGTTGAGACACCCCTGCAGGGTATAAACTTTCGAGAGCCATGCACGCGGTTATGTGGGAGATGGGAATTTGTTAATGTCCGGTTGTAGATAACATGACACTAGATCCAAATTAAAACGCATCAACTGTGTGTGTAGCTGTGATGGTCTCTTTTCGGTGGAGTCCGGGAAGTGAACACGGTTTTGGGTTATGTTTAACGTAAGTAGGAGTTCAGGATCACCTCTTGATCATTGCTAGCTTCACGACCGTTCCATTTGCTCTCTTCTCGCTCTTATTTGCGTTGGTTAGCCACCATATCTTGCTTAGTCGCTGCTGCAACCTCACCACTTTACCCCCTTCCTTACCCATTAAGCTTTGCTAGTCTTGATACCCATTGCAATGGGATTGCTGAGTCCGCGTGGCTCACAGATTACTACAACAACAGTTGCAGGTATAGGTTGGGTGATGATCATGACGCGAGAGCGATGTTTGCTTGTTTTGGAGTCTTCTTCTGCTTCTTCTTCGATCAGGGGATAGGTTCCAGGTCGACAGCCTGGGCTAGCAGGGTGGATGTCGTTTGAGTTTCTGTTTGTGTTTCATCCGTAGTCGGATGGTGCTCTTATGTAAGATGATGTTGTATTCTTGTGGCATGTATGCCTCTTGTATGTATCCCCATCTATTATGTAATGTTGATGTAATGATATCCACCTTGCAAAAGCGTTTCAATATGCGGGTCTATCCGTGGTGGGACCTTCGAGTTCCTTTTGGATAGGGTCGCATATTGGGCATGATAGACATGCTGAACTTATTGAAGTCTCCCTCTTTGTTAGGAGACTCTGGGTCGAACTATGTCTGGCTTGAGTGGGAAGCAAACAACGAAGGAATTCGTTGCTCACCCACCACCCACTTCATTGCCACGATCGATGATCTAACCAACGTGCTTGACTTCAACTCCGAAGACATCGATGGTATGGACGATGATGTAGGAGAATTACAGGAGCCACCGCTAACAGGGCGGTGGACGGCCACCTCCTCATACGATATATATATGGTGGACACTCCGAAGGAAACCAATGGCGATGAGGCAATGGAGGATAACCCCTCGGGAAGAAAAACAAAGCATGGGCGTCGTTGGCGCCGCTCCAAGCCCCGCCACAGCAATACCGGCCCCGGAGACGAAAGTAATCCGGATGTCGCCAAAGAAGAATATGACCCTGACCAGCCCGCCTTCGAGCAGGCCGAACAGGAAGATGAGCAGGTCAGCCCAGAAGAACAGGCGACGGACGGATACCCGGAGGAGGACAACTACAAGCCCCCTCCGAAGATGAGATTAGCCTTGGTGACGATGAATTCGGCGTGCCTGAGGACCCCTGGAGCAGGAGCGCTTCAAGCGTAGGCTTATAGCCACTCCAAGGAGCCTGAAGAAGAAGGAGCAGCAACTCCAAGCTGATCAAGACCTGCTCACAGATAGATGGACTAAAGTCCTGGCATCCGAGTAATATGGACTCGAGCGCCAAATGGCTGACCGGCCACCCCATGGCCGGGACAAAACGGCATATCAGCCCGAATACCAGCCCGCACCCCCACGCCGATACACTACGGCCCAGGGCAACAGGCAAGACCTGCAAGATATTCAGGAAAACAAAGCAGGACAGCCAAGATCGATCTATGGATCGCGGGGGTGCGCCCCAACGCGCGCCGATGATCGTCGCGCCGGATACATCATCAACAAGTCCGGCCGGGCCGAACACAGCAACCAAGACCAATTCGATCTGCGTAGCCATATAGCCCGGCACATAGGCGCCGCACGCCCCCTCTGCTTCACTGATGAAGTGATGGGTCATGAATTCCCAGAAGGGTTCAAACCTGTAAACATCGAATCAAACGATGGCACAATAGACCCCGCAGTATGGATCGAAGATTTCCTTCTCCACATTCACATGGCCCGCGGAGATGATCTACACGCCATCGAGTATCTTCCCCTTAAGCTCAAAGGACCAGCCCGGCACTGGCTGAACAGCCTACCAGCAAATTCCATTGGCAGTTTCGAAAACTTGGAAGATGCATTCCTCGATAACTTCCAGGGCACATACGTGCGACCACCAGACACCGATGACCTGAGCCACATTACTCAACAGCCCGGAGAGTCAGCCTGAAAATTCTGGACTCGGTTCCTTACTAAAAAGAACCAAATAGTTGACTGTCCGGATGCCGAAGCCTGGCGGCTTTTAAGCATAATATCCGTGATGAGTGGCTCGCTCGACACCTCGGCCAGGAAAAACCCAAGTCCATGGCAGCTCTCACAACCCTAATGACCCGCATTTGTGCAGGTGAGGATAGCTGGTTGGCTCGTCGTGGCACCACGCCACATTCCGGCACCTCGGACGGCTGCGATGCTAACGGCAAGCCACGGCGTAATAGACATAAGAGATGGAACAACGGCGACAACACTAAAGACACGGCGGTCAATGCCGGATTCAGCGGATCTATGTCCGGTCAGCGGAAAAAGACATTCAAAAGAAATAATCAGGGACCGTCCAGCCTGGACCGCATACTGGGGCGCTCGTGCCAAATTCATGGCACCCCGGACAAGCCAGCCAACCACACCAATAGAGACTGCTGGGTGTTCAAACAGGCCGGTAAGATAAACACCGATAACAAGGACAAGGGTCTGCACAGCGACAATGACGAAGAGCCTCGGCGTCCGAATACGGGGGGACAAAAGAAATTTACCCCCAGGTGAAAACGGTCAATATGATCCACGCCACTCACATCCCCAAGCAGGAACGGAAGCGAGCACTATGGGATGTCCATGCGATGGAGCCAGTCGCCCCCAAATTCAACCCATGGTTAGCTTGTCCGATCACCTTTGATCGTAGGGATCATCGTACTAGCATCCGTCATGGCGGCTCAGCCGCATTGGTCTTAGACCCAATCATCGACGAATTCCACCTCACGAGAGTCCTTATGGACGGCGGCAGTAGCTTGAACCTGCTTTATCAGGACACAGTGCGAAAAATGGGCATTGACCCTTCAAGGATCAAGCCCACTAAAACCACCTTTAAAGGTGTAATTCCTGGAGTAGAGGCCCGCTGTACGGGCTCTATTACACTGGAAGTGGTCTTCGGATCCCCGAATAACTTCCGGAGTGAAGAGGTAATCTTCTATATCTCCCTTTTCGTAGTGGTTACCACGCACTGCTCGGACAGACCGCATTCGATAGATTCAATGCGGTACCACATTACGCATACCTCAAGCTCCAGATGCCAGGACCGCGCGGGGTCATCACTGTCAAGGGAAATATGGACCGCTCCCTTCAAACAGAAGAGCATATGGCAGCCCTCGCAGAAGTACAATGCGGCCTACTCTGACAAACCAATCCGGCGACAACTTCGAGCACCGTCAAGCGAGTCTGGAGCACCCCGCAACAGGATCATCAGGAACGCCAAGAGTGTGATTAGCAGTTCGGCCTCCGCTCAAGCCCCTTCAAAGCAGCATTCGTGCCACGCGTACACAATTACGCACTCAAGATACCATGGGCATAGGCGGAGGCGCATCAACGACTCAGTCAATAGTGCGGGAAACCACCAAATACCTTCACACTCTTTCCCTCTTACCTTTCAGGACACCGCGTTAGTGCAGCATCCTCAGAAGAGCTGAATTGTCAGACTTATATGGGACAGACATCCAAGGAGGCAACAGACGTTGTGCACAGAAGGAAATACCCAGGTGGAATCTATTTACGATCATTATACCTGCTTTATCTATCTGTACACAGCCTGCCCCTGGATAGGACATGTCGAATAGTCCTATTTTATCTCCGCTTAATGCATCCATTGTAAACATACACTTAAACGTATTTTTCGTCAATGGGAGATTATATATAGAGTCATCTTATTATTCTTATTTCAACATTTTTTCTCTTATATGATATTGCATCCGTACACCTTGGTGCAGTCAGTTTGCCAGGGGCTTCTCATGGCGCCCCGTAATATGGCAAATAAAGTCTGAACACTTTCAACAGTGCAGCACCCCGAACTTATAGCACTATATGCATCAGCTCTTGGGTCTACAGTTGGGATAGCCCGGCTCCCTTGTTTTGGTGCCTTATGTTCCGTTATATCGGCTAAGGTAGCGCAGGGAGAACTACTGCGATTGTGTCCCGGTTCTTCCGGACGAGCACCTCAGTAGAGAAAGCCGAAAATTGACCGGCATGATGTGGCGAGAGCTGGTCGCTGTTCGAGAGGTCTTAAAATTCTTAAAGATTTTCCGCTTTAGGCGATAAATTGGCTTCGTCCGATCCAGGCGTATATAGCGCCCCAATTCGGCCTTCCGGATTCTAGGGGCTTCACCGAAATTTAAAAATGTACACTTTCATGGCTAAGTGAAAGTTATAAAGCCGTATAGTCCGATTGCCTTGTTCGCTGTGCCGGACACCTCCTTAATGGACCAAACATTTGGATAAAGAGTGTCCGGGTTTTTCACGAACACCCCAGTACTAGTTACGTGGGGGCAGAAGCCGACAACTGGCCTACTTTCAGAATTTTATAAACAGCCGCACAGAAGGTAATGTTTTAAATAAACAAAAGCGCTACATAACGCAAGTAACTTCGTCTTTAAAGTACAAACATGACAAAAGTGAATTCATTCTAAAATGGTGTCTTTGGTACACTCATTGGCCACGAGACGAGCACCCTTCATAACGCCATCATAGTACATCTCGGGCTGGCGATGCGCCTTGCCCTCTAGCGGCCCGTCCTTGACCAGCTTCTCCGCATCCATCTTGCCCCAATGCACCTTGACGCGGGCAAAGGACCGACGGGCACCCTCGATGCAAACGGATCGCTTGATCACTTGAAGCCGCGGACACGCATCCACCATCTGCTTGATCAGCCCAAAGTAGCTAGTGGGCAGGAGCTCACCAGGCCACATCCGGACTATGACACCTTGCATAGCCAGTTCGGCCGCCCTGTGGAGTTGGCCCAACTGCTTCAGCTGGTCACTTAGAGGCATCGGGTGTTCGGCCCCAGCATAGTGGGACCAGAATAGCTTCTCCGTTGAGCTCCCCTCCAGGCACGGTAGAACTCCGCAGCGTCTCACATGCTGCATGGCAGATCTGCGAATGCCCCTGGAGAGCTCCGAATCCGAGTAAGTAAAAGAAACGCCTCCTCCACATGTTTGATTTGCATAAAGAATTTCTTACCCGCTGCTATCTTTTTGGCCTCCTGGATCTCCTGCTGTGCCTTCTCGGCTGCGGCCTTGGCGTCTTTCATACTCACAAGGGCCTTTGCAAGCTTGGCCTCCTTCATCTTCAGGTCATGCTCCACGGACTCGTACTTCTTGCCGAGGTCCTGGAGCTCTTGCTGTACCTGACCCACTCTAGCACTTTGCTTCTCGCGCTCCTTACATTTCTAGGCCGCCTTGTCTTCGGCCTAGAACAGCGCTTTCTTCAGGGATGCCACTTTGGCGGTGGCCCCTGTTACACAGTCACGTCACTTAGGCGTTAGACTCACCAATTTTGTGTACCCTCAAATGCATAAGAGCGGGAATCACTTACACTTGTTCTCTTCGAGCTGCATCGTCGTGAGGCCGAGCTCTCCCTGCGCCTACTCCAGGTCCCGCTTCAGTTCAGCAACCATGGCAGTACGGGCAGCAGCAGCAAGCAGCACAACCTGCTTATGCACACAAATATTTGTTGTTAGACTCCTGCGGAATATTATTGACCCTCTGTTTGGTTTTTCTTTCAGAACACCAAACAGAGTATCAGGGGCTACTACCTATCGGGTGGTAATCTTACACATATTTCTTAATTACCTCAAAGCCTGTCAAGAGGCTGGTGCAAGCTTCAGTTAGTCTGCTCTTGGCGGATGAAACCTTCCGAATCACCAAACTCAGAAGAGTACGGTGCTCTTCATCCATGGAAGCGCCGCGAAGCGCTTCCAGCAGACAATCTGGCGCCTCGGACGCAATGGAAGTCCTTGATGCAGACGGCTCTCCCTCCCTAACGAGGGGCCGTCCGCCTGAGTTCGGAACCATTGAAGGTTCCGGGACAGTGTTCGGCTGAGAGCCCGGCCTACCGTGGCTCTCATCGACACGATCCACGGAGATCTTGAACCCCGCGCTTCCGACATCTGGGACCCCGCCTCGGGGCATCTCCAGAGTCACCTCCCCCCGCTCTAGGAGCCTCCGGTACAACACCTCCGTGTCGTCCGCGGGTTGAGGAGTAGTGGCAGTCGGAAGTGAATTCATCTCTGAATCGCTCAGGGACCTGGAGGAAGATACCTCGGGGTGATCCCTGCCCGGACTGCACATATGTTCGGCGTTAAACAAAAGCTATAGAGTGAAGTTATGATGGAGTGCGTACACTTACGATCGCACTGGGGGCTTCCCCCTCGGCAGCCACCCCTCCTCGCTGAGAGCGGCCATGGCGGCGTAGTCTGGAAGGGACACCTTCCCCTTCTTGGACGCCCCAGCCTCCCCTTCTGGGGCGGCTTTCCTCTTATTCTCCCCCAGTGTGGGAAGGTAGAATCTCTTCCTAATTCCCCCCGCCTCCGTGGGAGGAATCTGTCTCGTCGTCATCAGACGACAGGGGTATGACGGCCTTACGACGAGGGCCTTTTCCGGCCCCCTGGTCCGCCTCCCAGGGCCCCTCATCCTTTCCGGATGGGGCGCCTTCTTCTTCTTCCTCCTCCTCCCCTTCGTGGGAGGAGTGTGCCTCGTCGTCTTCGGACGGGGCTTCGGGCGTGATCTTACGCCGGAGACCCTTTCGGGTCCCCGAGGCCTTCTTTTCGGCCTTTTTCTCTGGCACCTTGTACGGTGCCTGGACCAGCATCTCCGTCAGCAGAGCATCAGCTGTGCCTACTGGCAACGGAGCCGGACAGTAAACCTGCTCCGCTGTCTCCACATAATCCTGAACAAATGTGCATGACTACTTAAGGCACTCCCATGAATATATGGGGAAGAACCGAATCCGGTGGTAGTCTGAGAACTCACCTGACTAGGAGCCCGCGTGGCGTGAAGCCCGTGGTCCTCGGATGTGGGAGGAGGTACTTCGGAGGCCTTGAACAACACCTTCCATGCGCCTTTGTGCATCATGTCATAGAGCTTCCAGAGCGTCTAGTGTTTGGCTGGGACGAACTCCCACAGATTGAATGCCCGCCTTTGGCATGGCAGAATTCGGCGAACGAGCATGACCTGGATCACATTGACAAGCTTGATGTTCTTGTCCCTCATGCTCTTGATGTAGGTATGGAGTCCGGTTGGCTCCGTAGAATCGCCCCAGGACAGGCCCTTCCTTTCCTAGGAGGTGAGCCACATGGGGGCTCCAGATCTGAATTCGGGGGCCGCTGCCCAGTTGGCGCCGCGTGGCTCGGTGATGTAGAACCACCCCGATTGCCATCCTTTAATGGTCTCCGCAAAGGAGCCGTCCAGCCAGGTGACATTAGGCATCTTGCCCACCACGGCTCCTCCGCACTCCGCTTGCTGTCCGCTTACAATCTTTGGCTTCACGCACAAGGTTTGCAGCCATAGGCCGAAATGAGGTCGGATGCGGAGGAAGGCCTCGCATACGACGATGAACGCCAAGATGTTGAGGACGAAATTTGGGGCTAGATCATGGAAATCTAGACCGTAGTTGAACATGAGCCCGTTGACGAAGGGATGGAGTGGAAATCCCAGTCCAGGGACGAAGTGGGAGACGAATACGACCCTCTTGAGGGGTCCTGGGGTCGGAATGACCTGCCCAGCGTCCGGTAGCTGGTGCGCTATGTCCGCGGCCAAGTATCCGGCCGCCCGAAGATTTGTGATGTGTTTCTCCTTGACGGTGGAAGCCACCCACTTGCCTCCTACTCCGGACATGTTTAGCTGTGCGGAGGAGACTTGGTCTTGGGCGCTGGAGCTCGAGGGGGCAAGAGTGGGCAAAGGAGGAAGAAGGCGTGGGTAAAAATGAGGAAATCTTATCCCTTTATAGAGTTGCAGAAAGTGGTACACCTCCCCACTTGCCCATTGGGAATCGCTTGCTTCCCAAGCGCCACGACTGATGGCGTGGTGGGATTACCCATACCCGTATTGATGAGAATCCGCTGATAAGGGGACACGATCTCTGCTTTGACCAGACGTGTCAAAGAAACTGCCTCGCAATGTGCGTTGTAGCTGGTTGTGGGAAAACGGTTCGAATAATGATCTGACCGTAATAACATGTCACGTCATCAGAAAAAGTTTTCAGCAGATTGCGTTTGCGAAATATCATTCTCTCTACAGCGGTGTGTAATGATCATTTGGTGGATCCGAACACGATTCAAGTGTTCAATAATTACTTTGGAGTATTCGGAGAAGGAACTCGCCTTGCAATGCCGAAGACACTATTGCGTGCCGGACTCATCGTCATTGAAGCCTAGTTCACGGGCTACTAAGGGAGTCCTGGATTACGGGGTATCCGGACAGCCGGACTATGTATAACGTCCGGACTATTGAAGCAGGAAGATGCAAGACTCAAGACTTTGGCCCGTGTCCGGATGGGACTCTCCTTTGCGTGGAAGGCAAGCTTGGCGATCCGGATATTGTGTTTCGTTTCTTGTAACCGACTCCATGTAAACCCTAGCCCTCTCCGGTGTCTATATAAACCGGAGAGGTTGGTCCTTAGAAGGCCGATGACAATTACAATCATACCATCATAGGCTAGCTCTTAGGGTTTAGCCTCTATGATCTCGTGGTAGATCTACTCTTGTACTGCCAATATCATCAATATTAATCAAGCAGGAAGTAGGGTTTTACCTCCATCGAGAGGGCCCGAACTTGGGTAAACATCTGTGTCCCTTGCTTCTTGTTACCATCAGCCTGGACGCACAGATCGGGACCCCCTACCCTAGATCCGCCGGTTTTGACACCGACACCAGTCTCAAGATGTAAATATTTGAAGTATGGCACAGCTATATCTCCATACACCATTATATTGCTCACGACAGAAGGCAGTCAAATCTTTGCTACATATCTCATGCTCGAGCCAAAGAAATAAATCAAGATAAATCGGTGCCACCTATGAGCAGTCAGATCCCGTCAGAAGATGGCCATGATAATTCTCAGCATTTATTGAAAACCAGAAGGCCTGCATTTATTTGAAGCAACCCCACGACAGAAGTAAAAAGGTTTTCATGACCAAAGAAAAATATATGCTCAGATCCATTGGATATCACCGCAGATATGAGAAAATTCATGTTAGAAAAAGGAAGTGATACATGAGCAAAAATCTGTCAGAATTTGGGAAAGGTGAAGCAAACCACCCCAGAGCAAGGTAAGTTGATCATCTGAAATTCTTGGGGGAACAATAAATAAAGGAAAAAGGATACCCGAGTTGGAAACAGTGTCCTCAAGTTATACTTGTTCCAAGAGCAACTAAATCTCGAGGATGAGATTTCTTTATGGGGGTAAGGATTGTAACAGCCTCGATTTTGGATCCTTTCTTTTTCTTTTGATTTATTTGGTTTTTGCTTTGTTTTTCTTTTTAGAGTGGTTCTGTGGCCTTGCCATCTAGGAAATCATCCTCATTCCCCCTCCTAAGTGGCTGATCATTCTCAAAACCTTGGCAAGATCATGTCACTTCACTTCTTGACCAAACCCTAAATTCTTTTTCTAGGGAAAATTCCTTTTTCTATTAAAGGAGTAAACCTATCTGTCATAGGTTGTGAAGCAACCTATATTTCTGTCCATACAAAAATTCCCAATTAATTCTCATAATTCCTTTGGGTCATATATAGCTCAAATATGTCCAAACATTTCCTGTGCCAGTTAAAACATAATTCCCGAATATTCCTTTTTCTATCCTGCCCTGAATGGCACTTTGTGAAGGAAGTGTCATTTATAGTTTTCCTAGTGGCTCCCAACCTTTTTGGGCATGCTTATATGTCCAAATAATTGCCTCATGCACAAGTTCAACTTTATTTGCCAAGCCAATCTTCGTCAGTGAATTTTCAAAGTTTCTATTAGACAGAAGGCTTTGTGACGGAAGTACTAGCTAGGAGTACCCAAATGAGTTGATATTTTGCACACTCCTTAATGTGCTCATATTAACCCCCTCCACCCATTTGCAGCGCCATCCAATCATCTATGTGAGCACAAGAGCAAATCTTTGATTCTGGCAATCTTTTTAGGTTGTGAAGCAAGTGCATTTTGTATTGCTTCAAAAATCCTGATAAATTATCAGATCATTCTTCTACCTATAAAAGATCCCTCCACCCAATTTGGCATCATTTCAATGAGCCATTTAATCACCAAAATTATTCCAAGTTTCTGGATAGAAATGATGTTTGTGAAGCAAGTGCCATTTTGGCTTGTCCATTTGGCATGAGCTTTTTACAGCATCTTCATATGTCCAAATAATAAAGCTTTGCCCAATCTTAGCCCAAGTTGCTTCTCCAGGTGAGTGCATCATCCAAATTTAGTTTCTGACCAGATTTGGCAGTTGCAAAGCAAGTGCATTAAATCTTGGTCCATTTCTTCCCAAACTTGCTAGGACTGTAGTCCTTCCTAGCCTAAACACCCCAGACATAACACTTGACACATAGCATCTCTCTGTTGATCACACTTAGTTGATAAATTTACTGCAGTAAACTTCACAGCTCACTTACCAATTAACCAGAGCAGTTTTCACCAAGTTACCACCGCAGTTGAACCGCCCCAAGAAGGACTTACCCCTAGATAACAATGGCCAGCCATTTGGCTCTTCTTGATGCCAGTCTGCGCGGTGACCACCGCTTTGGCATGCAATGGCCACGCCCAGAATGTCTTCTTCCTTGGGCCCCTCCCCCTCTCATCGTCTTCGCGCGTGTGTGAGCGTGTCCACCAGCTGGCCCGCGTCGTCACCGTCTCCCTGGAGCCATCTCCCCCTCTGTAAGCCCTCCGTCATCGCTCGTCGCCGCGCGCCCACAGGTGCACTGTGGCCGACCTAGCATTAATGGCGTCGTGGCTATTTCCCCTCTGTGCCTCGGCCCCTCTTGCTTTGTGCACCTGTGCGGCTTGTCTGTTGCCTCCCTCGTCACCTTCCCGTGCCACCCCGTGCTCGTTGCGCGTCGCCAGAGCTTTGGATGAGCTCGAACGGCGGCAACTGGCTCGGCACCTCGCCTCCGCCTATATAAGAGCCACCCCGAGGTCGTTCGACCTCACCACCAGCCTCACACCACCTCCAGCAACCTCCCCGGCCTCTCATTTGAGCTCGAGCTGCTTCCCTACTCTTCCATCGCCGCCTCGGCCGCCATCTCGGGTGCCTCCGATTCCGGCGACCCTGGCCATCTCCCTCGCTCCTACCCCACCACAGAGCCCCCCCGGACCCCCTAGAAGCCTCCCCGGCGTGTCCCTCCTCCTCTGTTGGTCTCTGGCCGTAGTCCCCATCTGCGCCCGACGCCGCTGTCCGCCATGCTCGAGGCATCTACTACTCTGGTCTTACCCAGCGTGCGCGAAGCCCCTGGATGGGTGCGCCTCAGTCCCGTGAGCACTCCGGTAGCCAGAACCCCGCCGAAGGTGGCCGGAGTCGCCTGGGGCGGTCGCTGGCGCTGGCGCCACTCCCTCTGTTCTGTGCCCGCGTCGGGACGAAGAAGAGGAGGAGCGGGAGGAGAGAGAGGAGGGAGTTGACCAAGCCTGGGCCCCGCTCGTCAGCCCCTCAGCCGTTGACCCGACCAGCCCATGTGTATAAGTGATGGGCCCCACAGCCCGTGGGACCCGTACGTCAGCGACCCCAAGCCCCGGCCCCGCATCTGATGACGTGGATAAGTGGACACATATTCTGGTAAGTACGTTTTCAAGTTCTGAAAACGTATTTCCTTATATGCGTTTCTGCCTTATCCACTCAGGGACTTGTTTGTGATGATATTTTTATAGAAAAGTCCCTGATCTTCTACACCTCATAACTCCGCAACCTTAACTCCGTTTTAGGTGAATCCAACGCTCACTTCTTCATTTCGTCGAGCCCGTTCTGTTGGTTTCATTTTCACTATGGTTTGACACTGTGAAAATTTGTCGTTTGCATGAAAACAGCCCCTCCGAGAGAGAACTGTTTCCGGTATATCTTTCCGCGGCTTCACCGCACTTCTCCCCGGTGCATTCTTCATCCCCAGGCAAGCCACACCCTCCATTTGCATCACTATAATGCAGTGACATGGTTTAATCTATTTGAACTTGTTTAAAATATTGCATTAGCTACATGACTTTGTGCATGGCATTTTCTCGGAGTATTACTTTGATCTTGCTATAGCTATGCTAGTGTTATGCTTGAAGTTGATGAGTATCATGTTGCTATTGGAGCATTAGTGGTCGATATTATGATTGTTTCATGATGATGTCTGTTATTATATTTTGTGAGTATTACTTTGGATATCATGCTGCCTTTGGATTATTAGTGGTTAGTATGATAATTTCCATGATGCTAGCTGATGTTCTGCAACTTGGAGTATTATTTTCGGAGATGATGTTTACATGTGGATCTTAGCTGGAATAGCTTTATTCTTGTTATTGGGGTAGTAGGATTACTATTTTCGGATTCATCATGATAGTAGTGTTGTGCTACCCTTGGAGTATTTTGAGACGATGATATTATGCTTGGATTATTTGTTGGATATCGCTATGACATGGATTATAGTTTGATAGTTGACATCGGAATATCAGTTATCACAGTTATATTTTTGGGGTTAAATTCCATCATTAAGTTGGTCAGGTGCCACCGAACCGGGCTTTTCGAGTGCAACCACATTTGCCTTTTATGGGAAGGCCCTAATGCAATGCTATTGTCATGCCTCTCGCTGGTGCCTCCAACGAGGGAAGGTTATGGGCGTGCGCTACCCAGATCAGGTAGGCGGACATAAGCCTTGTGTGCCCGTAGTTGGATGATAAGCGCTTTTGTCCCTGTTTGGGACCGTTTTGCCACGATGGTGGTCGTTGGTGTCTGGGGTAGACATGTGGCCACCCATGACTTAGCCAAGTGGGGGATTAGTCGGAGTGGCCGGGAGAGTATCATGGCAGTAGATCGGTTTTGGCGGAACGCCATTGGTCCACCTGAATGGGAGTGCGAGGCCATGGGTTCCCTGGTGTGGGTACAGTGTGCTACCTCTATAGAGTGTGTGTGTTTAATCTATCGATAGCCGTGTCCTCGGTCATGGGCATAAGTTCGTACTAGGTCACACTGTTCGATCAACACTCACATGACGGAATGACTTATTGGTGATATATATGTTGATATTGTGAGTTGTAACAGTTGGGTAGGATGATGATGATGATGTTGGGATGATCTTGAGAAGGATCATTCAGTTTGTGATGTGGTCACGAGGTGATCCAGTGGATGTTCCGTTTGTGATCCGTGAGTGATCACTGTTTTGTTTTGATCATGAGGTGATCGAGATGGTATATTGCTTGGCAGTTAGCCAAGTGTGAGATGGTTCATGTGGTACTTGAGATCTGAAATGATGGCTTATCAGTATTCTAGTAGTTCATATCGTGGTTATTAGTTGTTTCATTACGGTAGCTGTTAATTTAATTTAATTAACCTGCTTAATGCTATGTTGTTGTCTTTCCTGGATGTTTTTGGTTGTTGTGAGCTTGCAAGTACATTCAATGTACTAACCTGGCATGTCATGCCACATTGCGGGTGATGCCGTGATTGCTTGTCGTGGTTTCCGGTCGTGCGAGCTAGATCGTGTCCCAGCCAGAGTCCCTGCAGAGTGGAGTTCACTACCTTCGTCGTTGTTCCGCTGCTAGAAGATTTCCGCCGCTACGAGTTGTTCCGTTGCTATCATAGAGCAAGTGTAGTATCGCATGCCTAGTGTCGCCGTGCTGATGTGAACCTTTGTAACATCAGACCTTTGTATTATTTATTCTTGTAATAAGAGCTGATTTGTTCTATGTCAAGCAGTGCCGTGTTCCAGAGGATTCTCCTCGATCTCTAGGCTGGAATACGGGGCATTCCGGTTTCTCTGAGCCGGGGGCCATAGTGGTCATCACCAAGACTCTCATCGATGGTGGAGCAGGGCTCAATGTTCTCTCTGTTCAAACGTTCGACAGGCTCCAAGTGTCGTACTCCAAGCTTCAACCAACGAAGCCATTCTCAGGAGTGACCGATGGTTCCACACACCCGATAGGGCAGGTCCGCCTCCTTGTCACCTTTGGCAAACGCAACAACTACCACACTGAGCTCATTGACTTTGACGTCGCCGACATTCACTTGCCGTACAACGCCATCCTAGGGTACCCAGCATTGGCCAAGTTCATGGCAGCGACGCACCATGGCTACAACATCCTCAAGATGCCTGGGAGTGGCGGCATCATCACGGTCGCTTGCCAGGAAAAGGTTGCGGTGTGCTCCCTCGAGTGCCCCTACCAGGCTGCGGCAATCGAGAACCCTGAAAATGAGTGCGGTGTCCTCCCTCCTGAGGTCGCCCCCAAGACGAAGAAGCTGCAGCTGGGCCAGGGATCTCGTGAGGAAGCTTCACTCGACAGTGCTACACTAAGCCTTGCCTCCCCAGACGGGGCGCCTTCACCTATCGCATAAGAAGGCGTGCCCGGCACCCCTCTCAGACTGGGCTCGGGTGCTTTCCTATGGAAGGCCTCGGACCTAGCCAGCGTCACGAGGGAGGCGCATGGGCACCATGTGGAGGCGTGCTTCAGCGCCCGCTTCCCAGAAGAAGGCGTCGGACGGAAGGCGCGAGGCGTTCATGAGTTCATCAGCAAGGCGATCGAGGAGATTCAAGAGGCAAGGGTTCTGCAAGGCGATCGACGCCCACCGCGAGGCGCGGCTCACTGCCCTATAGAGGGTAAGGAGCTTTGCGTATGCATTGACATCCTAGGGCTCAACAGGGTCGTGTCTCGGTAGCTATTCTGGCTGTCTCGCGTCAGCCAATGCGAGGGTCCACCTCACAGCTTCGTTTGCATGCCCTTCGGCCTGCCGAGCGCAGCTGTGGCATTCCAGCGCTGCGCAAGGGACGCCCTGGCGGCTCACAAGGACAAGCACCAGGCGACCCTGGCGGAGATGGAGGCACATCTTCTGGAGCCTCCTGGCCCCCCTGAGCCTCCCGAGGCTCAGGGCCACGGCGGTTCGTGAGGAACGACTCCAGCAACGCGCGTCTTCTACCACCCCGACATCTCTTCAGCGATGGTACCAGGTGAAATCTCTCTAGTTCGTTCAGTTTGGGAGCGCCCCTCGGGCTGCATCATCCCCTAGCTGTGTGGGTCCGTTCCTGCGGCATGTACCTCTTTTGCGCCTGTCAGAACTAGTTTACCTTCCTTTCCAAGCTACCTTGAGATTATCAACTTCCCGACCGGCGCTTCGTTGCCAAGAACGTCTCGCGCCCTTGCGAGCCCTCCCGCGACCGCCTCATGATTAAGGACTGGCACAGCGCTTGTGCTCGGGTCCGTCCCTGCAGCGTCGCTGAATCCAAGAGGTCGAGCTCTGGCTCACGGGCCAATCCCCGTGTACGTCACCTCCCATGGCCCTTTGTGCCTTATTCTCACATGAGCTAATCACGGGCGAATGAGTGAGGGTGCGCGACCTGGTGCCCCCGTGGCCACAGGAACCACGCGCCGACTGTTTTTCCTCAGGATCTTTGCATGAGAAGACTGGGCATGTTGTCTATGCTCGGGTCTGTCCCTACAGCATCGATAAACCCAACGGCTGAGCACTGTCTAGCGGGCTGGCCCCGTTCACATCACCTCCTGGGGTCGTTGGTGTCTGGCCTTCTCATGGAATAACCTCAGGAGGCTCATTCGGCGTAGGCTGCCTAACCATCTTGCAGGACCGACACAAGTGCTTCCAATCAATTTCAGGCGCAACCCGCTTGGAGGTAGGGACTCGTGAGTCCCGCTCTGGCTCATGGGAGCCCATACACACCTCCTCCAGCCCTGCCATGCAAGCCACATGTCAGGGCGGGGCTGTACACGCCCCGGGGGCTCTCCTTAGAGGGAGCCCCCTCCCACGCACCAGTGGAAGCACCATGCTCCGCGCTGGCCGTCGATACTGCCGAGGAGCGTCTATGCTCGTGCAAGAGCGGAAGCGCTATGCTCCACGCTGGTGATAAACAACTTGGGGGCCCTCACGGCTGCATTAACCTCATGGAGGTTCCGGGCTCAGTGTCCAGCCTCACCGCGCTGCTCTCCGTTGGGAGGGTAGCGCGAGGGCGCTGGGCACGGGGGCTACGCTCATGTCACGCCTAGCATACCCCTCCTCGCCAGGTCCCACGGACCTGGTCTTCGTGCCCCCCACCCCCCGAGCGAGAACCCAGCGAGGAAAGGTATGATGGTCGGTTCGTACGTCAAGGGGGACTCCTAAGCATCACGTCTCTGGAGCCTATCTGGTCACATAGCCCCTCATCCTTTGGTCTCGTCCTAGTGATCCAAACGACCCAACGGTGGCTAAGGTATACGGGGGCCCGGTCCCTGCCGACGCAGAACACCAAGGCTTGACTCTTGTCCTTTTCAAGCCATTCGTACGTCAAGGGGGACTCCTGAGCATCGTGTCTCAGGAGCCTAACTGGCCACGTAGCCCCTCACCCATTGGGATCGTCCTAGCGATCCGGACAACCCAATGGTGGCCGAGGTATGCGCGGGGTCGGGCTCCGCCGACACAGAACAACAAAGCAAACATAAAAAGTCGGAGAACCACAATCTAAATATTCCAAAACATATTGTTCCAGGAAATGAGTTTTAAACGCCTCCAAGAGGCATGCTACATGATATAGGACGAACAGGAAGGAGCAGCGCCACCAAGCCACCTCTTTAGCCCTGGGTGCCGCCATCGCCCGCCAGCGGAGCCTCATCGTCAGCCGCGTTGCCCGTCCTCTCGGCCCCAGCCGCGGGGCCGACGACAAGGAACTTGCTCAGTAGGGCAACCACAGAGCTCTTCACGACATCAGCAACAGCACAACGGGTGTTGGAGTCCGCGGGCTCGAGGAAGGCGGCGAAGTCGAAGGTGGCGTCCCGGAGATAGAGGTGGCTGAAGACGCACGTAAGGGCCGAGGAAGAAAGCAAGCGAGCCTCACCTTCCACCATAGAGCCAAACCCATCGACGGCGTCCTTGAGCACTTCCAAGACCTCAGGGAGCAGGGCGGCAAGGCTCTTCCTTGGGGCCACCACTCTCTCCGAGGGATCGCCCCCAAAGAGCAACCGATGAGCTTTGTGGAACCTCGGCTCGAGGGAGGCAAGGGTGCTGCGCTCCATGGTGGCTGCTTCTTTGGCCTCGGCAAGGGACGTCTAGGCGGCCTCCGCCTCCTCCTTCAACTTCGTCAGAAGGCCACGCTCCGCAGCCTATTCCAGGGCTGCCTTCTTCAGTTCAGCATCGTAATCGACAACGGCAGCCTCCTGGGCCTTCAGCTTCTCCTCCTGCTCCTAGAGCTGGCTGGCCTGGTTGGCCTGTTGATCCTGAAAAGCCTTCCACTCAGCCTCCACCGTGCGGCACCGATCCTCAGCTTCCTTGGCCTCCTTTCACTCTAGGTCATGCTCGGCAGCAGCCATCCCAAACACCTTCTGGGCCTCCTCCACAGAGCTCCAGGCAGCTCGGACAGACGCGTCGGCCTGGAGCCATCCAGAGATTAGCCCCATGCGCCCCAACACTGCACGCTGGTCCAGGACCTGAAGTTCACCTTGGAGAAGGTTCAACGCCGCTCGAGCCTCATCCAGGGCTCCGGAGGCAGCAGGAGCACCATGTCCCAGCTACGCGCCGAGCGGGAGAGTAGACGTTCTTGGCACCAAGGTAGGAGAAGCCACAACAGCAGGAAGGACTGGGGTCTCCGGAGGCCTGGCAACCTCACCAGCCGCGGTAAGGATGGGTGCCAACAGGGACAGCCCCGCTGAGACCGCCGGCCCCTCCTGAGGCCGGGCTTCCGCGCCCTGATAAGACGATGATGCTACTGGAGTAGCGGGGGCCGCAGCGCTCTTCTTCGCCAGGTCCGTGGCAGCCACCTCGACACGCTCGACCACGGCGACCACAATGCCCTCCCTCTTCTTCTTCGACGACTGTTGCCTAACAAAAGATGAAGACACTGAGCATCACATCAGGAATCAAGAACAAGGCCAAAGGAAAACACTTATTGGTCAGAGAAGACATAGTTCCTCTTCAGGCCCAATAGCGGGGGCTTCGCCGGGGCAGTCGGAGCCGCGCTGTTGGGAGTAGGAGAGCACGCGGTCGGCACTGCTTGGGACGCCGCTAGCGAAGGAGCAGTACTGCCCAGAGGGATCAGCATAGTGTTGCCCTTCTTCATGACTGGCCGCTCCGGCTGCTTCGAGAAGGCCGCCCGGATCTCGTGGTGACCTTGGAGGGGCAAGCCAGCTCCACCACTGGAGGCGCGTCCTCGTCATCATCGTCAGAGAAGTTACAAAGGAGCTCCCTCTGCCTTAGGGTAGAGGATTCCCCCTCGCCCTCCTCCTCGGTGGCCTCGGAGGAACGATCGCCGGAGGATAGGTTCACCAAGGAGGCGGGCGGCGGGGGAGGCCCCATCAGCACGGGTCCGAACTCGTCGAAGACTGGCATGGCAGTGGGCAGTCTCCTCCTTGTCGCCTTGGCGGTGCAGTGGGAGCCATTCCTCCGGAGGACCGTCCGGGTCCTTTCCAGTCAAGGAAAGTGACACCTTGCTCAGCTCCTCCTCAGGAAGGGCGTCTTGGCACAGGCGGATCTTTTCGTGGGCGCCCCCAAGCTTCCACAAGGGGCGGGGGCAATCCTGAAGCGGCACCAGGCACTGCATCGGGAACTCCTTAACAATCATGGCCCCCGTCATCTTCCCATTCTTCAGGTTGTCCTCCATCTTCTTCGTCAACGGCTTCAGGGAAGGGTCGGTGATCTTCTCAGAAAACCACCCCTTCTCGAAGGAGGGGAGCTCGGTTGGCAGCAGCAGCAGGTCCTGGGAGCACTTGGCGTCCATTAGGACCCACTTCTTCAGGGTGTCCTCCACCTTCTTCCCGGTGCGGGAGATCGTGTTGTCGCCCTGAGCTGCAACGAAGCCGATGCACCCTGTGGGCCGGTCGCCAGTCATACGGAGGAAGAAGAAGTGGCAGAGCATGGCGACGGAGGGCATCACCCCCATGACCGCCTCGTAGTAGAAGGCGAAGATGGATAGGAGGAGGCTGGAATTGGGATGGATGTCGAGCGTATGGAGGCCGTAATGGTGGAGAACAGCGTAGGAGAAGCAGGAGAATGGGGGCACCAGCCCCGAGCAGACGTTGTACCGGAAGAAAGGATGGAAGGTACTGTTCGCGGGTTCCGACGCGGCACCGGCGACCCGGAGCGCAGTCTTCCCCCACTCGTTGTCGTCAATCGCCGTCAGGAGAAGCGCAGTTTGGAGCTTGTCCTCGGTGATGAAGGGTGCGGTCAGCACCGGCTTGTACTAGGTGGGGTCAGCAGCCGGGGCTGGAGCCTTGGTCTTCTCAATAGACATTGGGCGGAAGATTCGAAGAGAGAATCGGCAGATCCAGGTAGTTCTTTCGGTGTTGGGAGAAGGCGATCTAGAGCAAGACGACGGGAAGGCAATGAAAGCACGACAGCAAATGGCTACCCTTCTGTCAGATGGAAATAGTTGCGGAGGCAACATGGGGAACTGGAGACGCCCATGTCCCATCAATCGCCACGTGCCATCAAGGCTACAGGCAGTTTGGGCCCGCAGCGCTCCGCACTTGCCCTTTGGCTTCGCCTGGAAGCCAAGTCTGAGCGTGCCTTGGGTCCGGGGGCTACTGTCAGCGTTCTGGATATGGGGGTATCCAGACTTGCCTGCCTGCAGCCCATTGCATGGGTCCATCAACGGCCTTGTACGACCTAGCTTCAGAATCAATGACTCAAGACCCTCGAAAGGGGCCAAGCCTTGCGAGGCAGACGACTGCAAGACAACCAAGGGGATCAGCCTCCTTAGGCTGGCTCCTGAGGGGCGGAGAGTTCTATGCAAGGTGCACCTCATGAGGCTCGGCTGACATGAGCCATGACAACCAAGGCCAGGTGGGCGCCAGCGGGTGGAGAGCGTCAGTTTCCTCTTCGGTGCAATGGAGGCAAGCCGCATGCATGGAGTACCGAGGAATCAGCCAAAGGTTTCCATTCGGGTGCAAAAAGACCAAGACCACCAGGATGGCAGGACGGAGGTCATCACCGAGCCCAGCAAGTGGCACGACCAGAGGCTTTTCGCAGGCGAAGACCCCTTTAGTCAGGATAGGATGTACTACTTGTCCCCTTTCAAATTTGGCCGTTGTGGGATCCCTTCCCGCCAACATTTTGGAAGAGGACCATGGCCACTATAAATAGGACTTAGCCACCACCATAGTGGGGGGATCGGATCTATTCTCATCCGACCACCTCAGTCGCTCTCTGGAGCTCAAGAACACCTCACCTCCTGAGGCCAGTTCATCCACTATACTAGTTCATCCTCAGCCTTTCAAGGCAATCCACCAAAACGCTGGAGTAGGGTATTACACCACAAGGTGGCCCGAACCAGGATAAACTGTTGTGTCTCTTTGTCTCTTAGAGCCAGACGCACTGGCTTAGGACGATTGCGAGTAGGCAGGCTGGGTAGGTTGAGATCCCCGCACACACCCCAGAGTTCGAACCTTTCAAGGGTTTGCGAAACCCGTAATCCGACAAAAACCATGAGAAGGGTATTGGTGGTGAGGGCATAGCTACAACGCTTGGTGGAAAGCTATTTGCATAGTAATGGTAGAACTCGAGATGCTAGAGTTTTTTGAATTGATGGGATGTCAGCCAGGCATCCACTATGCAGGGTATGTGCAGCAGGCAGGATGCCGGGATGCATGGGCGTTGAACGAAGCCTTGGTGGGAGGAGAAGATGGCTCCATGGAGTTCAAAATCATGAACGGAAGAAAGCCGGTGATAGTTGAGATTAAGAGTCGCGACGCGCCACTGAGTGCGCCACCAAGATGCGAGGACCTGTGTGCGACAGCTATCCTTGGTAGGGAGAAGGAAGATGTTCTCCGCAAGGATGGCATCCGGGAGATCGTTGATGCGGTCCGCCCGATATTCTACGGGTTCCTCAGATCCAGGGCATGTTCACTTCTGCCCGCGCTGCCGTGTGCAGGATCTACAGCCGGCGGCACCACTGGTCGGAGCCTCATCTGTGTATATAGCAATATGAAAAAAGGCAGAAGCATACATGTAGGACATTCAAAATCAATTCTCAAGATCTGGAAGAAAAAAAGCCACAAACATATATGTCGGACATTCAGAATCAATTCTCAATATCTGGCTATGAATTATTAGCACACACGCTAACCCTAGTCGGATTATTAGCAAAAAAATATATTTGTATAGAACAAACAATTAATCACTAACCATAGATACCATTCAAACAATCAATACACTACATGGATCTAACGACTCTTACTCTTATTTCATGGATTGGGTGAACATAACCAAGGACTTCTATTCCCAATAAAAGGGGCGGGGGGACTAACCGGTTTACCGTCCGAGTCGGAGTTGCTGCAGAAGTAGCTATGGACCTCTGGCTGGGGAGGCACGACGACGGTGACTAAGTTCATGTTGCGCTACTGCCCACGCGAGACCTCATCGGCGGCGACAGCAACCTCTGCACCCAGCTTCATGCGTTGCACGTGTGGTTCACCAGCACCGGCTTCGCCACTCCCACCGATGGTGCACTTAGTCAAAATCATAATACACTCCATGCGGTGGTGACAACTATGTACGGGGTGTACGGCCACCTATTATGACCAGCGGATCGGAAAATCCATTAATATGGAGCAGTGGGAGCAAGGTGGGAGGCGGTCAAAAGGCTGGCTTGCCTCCCAGTGAGCCTGTGTAGCGAACTGTTTTTTCTTGACTGGTGACTGTAGGGAAAACCCTCCACGGCATTCAACTTTTATTCATAAAGAAAAGTATACAATGTACATGGATTACAAGGGGTAATCAGAAAAGAATAAAAGACTAAGGAACTAAGCAGCTAATATACAAAACCTCATGGAGGTAGAAAGGAAATCCATTTGAGCAGCTCCTCCTTATATCTGGCCTCGACTCTGTGTTGCATGAGTGTAATATCATGGATGAAAGCACTCCTCCATTTATTTAAACTCTGCCTGTCATGCCTGAACACTCTTGCATTCCTAATTATCCAAATGTTCCAGCAAGCAACAAAAACAACATTAGTAAAGAAAGGTTTTGAAAAGTCCTTCTTAGCTTGCAGAACAATAGAAGACATGTCATCCCCAGGTGGCCATGAAACTTGAAGATAGTTCCATATTCTCACACTGAAATTACATTCAAAGAAAAAGTGATTCCTGCTCTCACGTGTCCTCAAAGGACAAAGTAGACAATTAACTCCATCATCCAAGTGCCAATGCCTTCTTTCAACCATATCTTTAGTGTTGAGCCTATCCATAATTAACTTCCGGGCAAACACTTTTATTTTCATTGTGCAGGAAGATTTCCATATCCACGGAAGTAGAGGATTAAAAGACATGTTGGAATGCATGAATGAGTAAAACAACTTGAACTTGAAGGCATTACATGTCCCCTGCCGTACCAAATATCACTTGCATCCACTTCCTTACTGCAGGAGGCCATCAAATCCTGCACTATCAGAAATTCCTGGTATGCCTGTGCAGACAAAGGAAAATTGAACATGTGAATCATATGTTGTGATTGGAAAGCTTCAGAGACTGTGATTCAAGGATCTTTCACATAGGAAAAGAGCCTTGGGAACCTTGTTTGCAAGGGTGCCACTGTCACACCCTAGCTAGTCATGCATTAGAGTGTTGCATCATGTTTACTCATTCATCAGAAACTTGAAATGGGGAAGACAGAACCCCCAGTCCCCTCTGAAACCAACTAGGGTTACTAAAATAATTTTTCAATGAACCTGAAATGCCCTTCTAAAATGCCCATCATTTTTGCCTTGGTTCAGAACCTCTGCCAAAAGTGGTGCACATTTTCCTAGGCCATCCTAGGGTTTTGAATTAAATCATAGTTATTTGAATTTGGGCATTTAAAATAATATAAAATATTTAAATGCTCAAATATCTCCAAACTAAAATGTTTCATGTTGGAAATAATCCAACTATGAGCCAGGAGTAGTTTGGTGATTTTTGGGGTTGCCTAGGTATTTTATTTAATTCAACAAAGTTGCAGATATATTAAATAAAAACAGAAAACAGAAAATAAATAAAGGGAGAAGCTTACCTGGGCTCCTCCCTGTGCGGCCCAGCCCAGCCGGCCCAGCACTGTGCTGGCCCGTGCCAGCCAGCTGCTTCCCCTCGCCAGAGCAGGCAGGGAGGTGAGCATGGCGCGCCCGAGCTCGCCACGCACCACCTAGCCTCTCTGCATCGCCCTGGTCGCCGTTGCGCCGCGTGGATCGTCTTCTGGTCGTCGCCCCGACCTCGCCGACACCCCATTCGCTCTCCCCCGGTTCTCCCTCGCTCTCTCCCTCTCACGGCCGAAGCACACCGTCGCCGCCGTTCGCCTTAGCCACTGCCTCCGACCACCCCTCGCTCCCCCCGACAAGCTCAGAAGCTCCGCCTCGACTCCCTCTTCCTCCCCACCGCTCCACGGGTCCCCGGAAGCCCTGCATCGCCGCCACGTCGCCGTTCCCCTCTTCGGGCTCCGATCATCGTCGCCGTCAAATTCGTCGTCTCCGACGCGTCCCCGAGCCCGCTTCGACGCCCACTGCAACCGCGGTGAGCCCCCGGAGCGTTTCCCCCTTCTCCCCTGCTCTCTCCCGACCTCTAGGCCCTAGCTCCACCTCGACCGAGAGCTCCACGCCGCCGGCGATGTCGCCGTCGTGGCCACGGTCGCCGTAGCGCCCAACCGAGCACACCATCGTGCTCCACACATCACCAGGAGCACGTAGAACGCACCAGCGCCTCCCCAAACCCCCTGCAACACTGATCCCGACCGCACCCGAACTCCGGCCGCCGCAGCCGAGCTCGCCGCCGTCAACTCCGGCCACCCCGAGCCCAACCACCACCACCAATAGACGCGGCTCAGCCTCAGCAACACGTAGATACCTTCCGCCGTCCATTTGGTCACCGGAATGGCAAAAAGCACTCTCGCCGCCGTCTCGGATCTCGCCGGCGTCATGTCGCCGGTGGGGTTTGACCTGACCCACCTGGGGTTTGACCCCCCAGGGTCACTGACGCGTGGGCCCTGTCGGCCAGGTGGTTAGGTTAGCGCTAACTACTGTTAGTCAACCCCCCTGACACTGACAGTGGGCCCCAGCGCCACTAATTAGTAATTAGGATTAATTTAAATCTGTTTAACCCCCCTGTCACTGACGTGTGGCCCCCACACGTCAGGTTTGACCCGAGCCAGCTCTGTTGACCTGCTGATGCCACTGTGACGTCAGGCTGACGCAGTAATTGAATTTCTGGATTTAATTTAAATCAGGAAATTCCAGAATATTAATTAAACTTCAAAAATTCATAACTTTTATTCTGTAACTCCAAATTGGACAAATTATATATGAAAAATGATCAGAAAAATCCAATCTATCCATCTGTACTATTTTCATGCATGATCAAACAAGTTAAATTGATGATCCAAGCAGAACAAGGAAAAGCACTTTAAAAGGCCATATTTGAATTTGAAATTTGAATCTTTGATTCAAATTTGTTCAAACCCTTCTGGCTTTAGTTGCATTAGCCCAATACACTCATGTTGCCATGTTTCATGCATGCATCATATTGTTGCACATTGTTTGGTAATGCTTGTGTATCGATGCCCTTTGCGACAGGTTCTGTCCCCGAGGAGTACCGAGATTACCCTAACGAAGAACCGTATCCGTGCATCGAACCATCAGGCAAGCAACCAACCATTTGATCATATCGATACAATCCCATGTTCTCGCCCCTGCTCTCTTTTACTGCATTAAGACAACGCGATTCAAACTGCTGTGTGCTACGGTAGTTGAACCCATTTCCTCTGCATGACCTGTCATTGTCACAGTAACTAGATGAAACCCACTAGCATGTGTAGGAGTTGTTTGAGCCATATGTATGTGTTGTTCCTACCTTGCTATGCCTGCTATGCTTAGAGTCGTGTCAGGTCTGGTTCATCTGGGTGATGGGCTAGAGTGAAATGATTATGTCGGTAATGAGAGTGGTGTGGTGAACACGATTTGGTAAAGGTATCGATGAGAGGCCATGTAGGAGTACATGGTGGGTTGTTTCATTGAAGCCGACCTTAAGCACTGAGATCTGTATGTGTGATTTAAGAATCAGCTACTACCATGCATTGGGCCCGAAACCAATGGACCCTCTCGACTTCTTATTCACCCTAGTTCTCCGTCCAGGAGTTGCAAGTAGTTTCTGGTGTTTGTAGCCTACTGGAGGCCGTGGACAACGCTGACCGTAGGGGTGGGCTGTGATGCGGTAGGTACATGGCCGGGTGTACCGAATACCCGTTAGGTATCTCGGGAACCCTGTTCACATCGTTCGGGGCCGTATGGGAAACCTCGGCTGGACTCCCTGCGGATGGAACCTGAATAGGCGATAAACCTGGACTAGAGGCTTAGGTGATTAGGTAGGTCGTGGCCGACACCCACGTTGGGCTTCCGCTTGAAGGTTGTCGAGTACATGTCGTGTAAACGACGGTAAGTGGTGAGAGCGTGTATGAAGAAGTACCCCCTGCAGGGTTAACATGATCTATTCGAATAGCCGCGTCCGCGGTAAAGGACTACTTGGTTGCCTATACAGTTCATAGACAAGTAAATGGAAACTACTAAAATTCTCAAGATAAGTGTGAGTGCCGAGGATGGCTGTTCCGTAGGAAGACGGAGGTGGATCCTCGGTAGTGTATTGAAGTGGTGAGTAGTGGACTCGTGTGCGCAAAACCATTTCAAGTTGGAGTATCGTAGGATAGTCTAGCCAAGAGTCAAAGCTGGCTTGCTGCAATAACTCCACCAACCCTTCTTGATACTATGCATGTATGTAGGATCTGATGTAAGTCTTGCTGAGTACCTTTGTACTCATGTTGCTATAATCTACATTTTTACAGAAGACGCTGCAACCCCTTCTGATGGGTTCTATGTAGACGTTGACATCAACGAGTAGGCTAAAGACCCAGGTGGTGACCCTGAGCTTGTGATGGACCACGTAGTATAGTTAGGCTTCCAAGCCTCCTTTATTTTACTAGCTGTCTGTACTCAGACAAGTTACTTCCGCTGTTGGCTTGTATGATTGTATGACTTGTATGTTGGGTCGTGAGACCCGTACCTTTGTGTGTATGTTATGTATGGCTCACTGAGCCTTAAATAAAGTACTTGTGTCGTAGAGTCATGTTGTGATGCTTCGTTGTATTTGCACATATCGAGCATATTGTGTGTATGATTGAAATGCTTGGTATGTGTGGGATCTGACTATCTAGTTGTTTATCTTTAGTAGCCTCTCTTACCGGGAAATGTCTCCTAGTGTTACCTCTGAGCCATGGTAGCTTGCTACTGCTCTGGAACACTTAGGCTGGCCGGCATGTGTCCTTCTTCGTTCCTGTGTCTGTCCCTTCGGGGAAATGTCACGCTTTGAGTACCGGAGTCCTGTTAGCCCGCTACAGCCCGGTTTACCGGAGTCCTGCTAGCCCAGTGCTACAGCCCGGACCCACTTGCTGATGACCGACACGTTCGAAGCTGGGTCATGGATGCCTGTCCCTGTAAGTCTGTGCCACTTTGGGTTTACAACTAGTCATGTCAGCCTGGGCTCTTTATCATATGGATGCTAGCGACACTATCATATACGTGAGCCAAAAGGCGCAAACGGTCCCGGGCAAAGGTAAGGCGACACCCGTGGGAATACCGTGCGTGAGGCCGCAAAGTGATATGAAGTGTTACCGGCTAGATCGATGTGACATCGAGTCGGGGTCCTGACAGCGTTGAATTAAATCAGGAAATTCCAGAATATTAATTAAACTTCAAAAATTCATAACTTTTATTCTGTAACTCCAAATTGGACAAATTATATATGAAAAATGATCAGAAAAATCCAATCTATCCATCTGTACCATTTCCATGCATGATCAAACAAGTTAAGTTGATGTTTTAATCAGAACAAGAAAAGGCACTTTAAAAGGCCATATTTGAATTTGAAATTTGAATCCTTGATTCAAATTTGTTCAAACCCTTCTGGTTTTAGTTGCATTAGCCCAACACACTCATATTGCCATGTTTCATGCATGCATCATATTGTTGCATATTGTTTGGTGATGTTTGTGTATCGATGTCCTTTGCGACAGGATCTGTCCCCGAGGAGTACCGTGATTACCCTAACGAAGAACCGTATCCGTGCAACGAACCATCAGGCAAGCAACCAACCATCTGATCATATCGATACAATCCCATGTTCTCGCTCCTGCTCTCTTTTACTGCATTAAGACAACGCGATTCAAACTGCTGTGTGTTACGGTAGTTGAACCCATTTCCTCTGCATGACCTGTCATTGCCACAGTAACTAGATGAAACCCACTAGCATGTGTAGGAGTTGATTGAGCCATATGTATGTGTTGTTCCTACCTTGCTATGCCTGCTATGCTTAGAGTTGTGTCAGGTCTGGTTCATCTGGGTGATGGGCTAGAGTGAAATGATTATGTCGGTAATGAGAGTGGTGTGGTGAACACGATTTGGTAAAGGTATCAATGAGAGGCCATGTAGGAGTACATGGTGGGTTGTTTCATTGAAGCCGACCTTAAGCACTGAGATCTGTATGTGTGATTTAAGATACAGCTACTACCATGCATTGGGCCCTGAAATATGACCCCGCTCGACTTCTTATTCACCCTAGCTCTCTGTCCAGGAGTTGCAAGTAGTTTCTGGTGTTTGTAGTCTACTGGAGGCCGTGGACAGCGCTGACCGTAGGGGTGGGCTGTGATGCGGTAGGTACGTGGCCGGGTGTACCGAATACCCGTTAGGTATCTCGGGAACCCTGTTCACATCGTTCGGGGCCGTATGGGAAACCTCGGCCGGACTCCCTGCGGATGGAACCTGAATAGGCGATAAACCTGGACTAGAGGCTTAAGTGTTTAGGTAGGTCGTGGTCTACACCCACGTCGGCTTTCGCTTGAAGTCTGCCGAGCACATATCGTGTGCAGACGCTAAGTGGTGGAAACATGTATGAAGAAGTACACCCCTGCAGGGTTAACATGATCTATTTGAATAGCCGCGTCCGCGGTAAAGGACTACTTGGTTGCCTATACAGTTCATAGACAAGTAAATGGAAACTACTAAAAGCCTCAAGATAAGTGTGAGTGCCGAGGATGGCTCTTCCGTAGGAAGACGGAGGTGGATCCTCGGTAGTGTATTGAAGTGGTGAGTAGTGGACTCGTGTGCGCAAAACATTTCAAGTTGGAGTATCGTAGGATAGTCTAGCCAAGAGTCAAAGCTAGCTTGCTGCAATAACTCCACCAACCATTCTTGATACTATGCATGTATGTAGGATCTGATGTAAGTCTTGCTGAGTACCTTTGTACTCATGTTGCTATAATCTACATTTTTACAGAAGACGCTGCAACCCCTTCTGATGGGTTCTATGTAGACGTTGACATCAACGAGTAGGCTAAAGACCCAGGTGGTGACCCTGAGCTTGTGATGGACCACGTAGTATAGCTAGGCTTTCCAAGCCTCTTCTATTTTACTAGCTGTCTGTACTCAGACAAGTTACTTCCGCTGTTGGCTTGTATGACTGTATGACTTGTATGTTGGGTCGTGAGACCCGTACCTGTGTGTATGATATGTATGGCTCCCTGAGCCTTAAATAAAGTACTTGTGTCATAGAGTCATGTTGTGATGCTTCGTTGTATTTGCACATATCGAGCATATTGTGTGTATGATTGAAATGCTTGGTATGTGTGGGATCTGACTATCTAGTTGTTTATCTTTAGTAGCCTCTCTTACCGGGAAATGTCTCCTAGTGTTACCGCTGAGCCATGGTAGCTTGCTACTGCTCTGGAACACTTAGGCTGGCCGGCATGTGTCCTTCTTCGTTCCTGTGTCTGTCCCTTCGGGGAAATGTCACGCTTTGAGTACCGGAGTCCTGTTAGCCCGCTACAGCCCGGTTTACCGGAGTCCTGCTAGCCCAGTGCTACAGCCCGGACCCACTTGCTGATGACCGACACGTTCTAAGCTGGGTCATGGATGCCTGTCCCTGTAAGTCTGTGCCACTTTGGGTTTACGACTAGTCATGTCAGCCCGGGCTCTTTATCATATGGATGCTAGCGACACTATCATATACGTGAGCCAAAAGGCGCAAACGGTCCCGGGAAAAAGGTAAGACGACACCCGTGGGGATACCGTGCGTGAGGCCGCAAAGTGATATGAGGTGTTACCAGCTAGATCGATGTGACATCGAGTCGGGGTCCTGACAGCCACTAAGTCACCAATCTTCCGTTTATTAGACCAGAACAGAGCAGAATGTCCTGAATTAATTGGAACCCAAGTTGTGTTCCTAAAATGATCCAGCAGTTTACAAATATCTTTCCACCAAAAATAACCACAACTATCAGCCCCTTGAGGTACAGAAGAATGGTAATATGTATCCCAAATAAGAAAGACCCATGGCAGATCCACCCTATTTAGGAATTTGTGCAAATGTTTGAGCAAAAGAGCCATATTCTGTACACCCAAGTTTAGGATTCCCAATCCACCTTTATTTTTAGGCCTACAAATGAGGTCCCAAGCTGCCAAGGATGGTGAGGGCTCATCCCTATGCTTCCTCCATAAGCACTGCCTTTGAATTCTCTCCAATTGCTTTAAAATTCCCGCAGGAGCAAGCAAGCTGCCAAGATAAAAGATGGGCATGGAGGACAGAGCAGAATTCAAAAGTTGATGTCTTCCCCCTTGATTAAGGAAAGAAGAACTAGCTGTTATCCTTCTCTCCATACAGTCAACAAGGGGCATGAAATCCACCATTTTTGGCCTGGTAGTGCCAACAGGGGGACCAAGATAAGTGAAAGGCATTTTGCCCACTTGACAACCAAAAGCAGTAGCCAAACCAATGGTGGCTTCATCAACATTTATGGGCACCATAGAAGACTTATGATAGTTGACAACTAGCCCAGTTGATGTTCAAAACACCTAAAGCATGTCCTTAAGGGCCATAAGTTGGGTTTTATCTGTTGGTAAGATGATAAGAGTATCATCAGCATATTGCACTGTGGGATAATCCTGGTCATGACATGGTATTGGCAACTTTAAAATTCCCCTCCTAAACATATCATTCATCACTGTTTGCAAAAGGTCAGCAGCAATAACAAAAAGTAGGTGAGAGACAATCTCCTTGTCTAATACCCTTTTTACAGAGAAATTGCCTTTCAGGAACTCCATTTAAGAGAACTGATGATGTTCTAGTGGATAGCAACTGCTTGACCCACGAAATCCATTTCTGGTTGAAGCCCTTACATTTGAGGATCTACAAGATAGCTTCATGTTCAATTGAGTCAAAGGCCTTTTCAAAATCCAATTTAAGAATCACTATAGGTCTCTTGGACTGATGACACTGGTGCAAATATTCCAGGGACCAACCAATATAATCCTGAATAGTCCTACTCTTAATAAAACCATATTGATTCTTATGTATACATTCCAAAATGATCCTTTGAAACCTATTGGCAGCTATCTTGGGCAAAAACTTAAGGCCCATCCCAGTCAAGGAAATTGGCCTATAATCCCCAACCCCTTCAGGAGCCAACTTCTTTCGGATCAAGGTGATATAAGAACCATTAATGTTTTCCAAATTTGCAGTGCCCTTATGAAATGCCTCAGCCAACTCATAGTACTGACAAATAATGGGCCAACATTTTTTGAAGAGTAACCCATTAAAGACATCAGGTCCAGGGGCTTTATGAATGGGCATATGTTTGACTATGTTATCCATTACCTATTTTGTAAAAGGCTCTGTAAGAAAATCCAACCCAAGAATTGGCTAAAGCAATGTACTGAGGTCAAAGCCAATGACAATTCAAGAAGAAACTCCCATTCTATTCTTAAAACAATTCCAAATAATGCCCTCCATCTGAGAATGTTGAGAGACCACAGACCCATCAATGTCCTTCAAACAAGCAATGGAATTTCTTCTATGTCTCTCAGTGTCCATAGCATGAAAAAATTGGTGTTCTCCCCACCAATCTTTTTCCAATATATAAATTGAAGGTGTAAGAGCTTTTCCACATGCAATTTGACCACCTTCCTGAAATCAAATTCAGGTCTAAAAAGAGGCTTGATCTCCTCTAAACCATCAAGGCACACAATTACCTCATTACATTTGGAGATCAAAACTTTTAGCTTGGAGATATTCAATTGCCATTTCTTAAGAGCCCCTCTTAAGCTTTTAAACTTATCAGCAATCTAAGCAGTGACATGAGATTTGTGAGAAGGTTTCTGCCATGACTATTTAACACATTCCATAAACCCCTCAAGCTCAACCAAATAATTTTCAAACCTAAAGATTTTAGATTTGGGAATAGAAGTCTTGATTGTCACCACACAAGGTACATGGTCATAAGCAGTTCTTGCCAGAGGCAAAACTTCAGTCATAGGGTAGGATGAAATCCAATCAGCAGATGTGAAAAACCAATCCAACTGCTCTAATAAGGGATTGTCTGGCATATTATACCAGGTGTAAGATCTTCCCTTAAGAGGCAGTTCCAGTAGACCTAAGTGGGCAATGATTTCATTGAAGATGAAAATATCGTTCAAATCACCCCCGGGCAAGTTTCTATTATCAAGTGATCTTATGAAGTTAAAATCACAAACCACTAGCCAATTTTCACCCATAGGAATTTGCAAATTGTATGACCAGCTGACAAAGTTATCCCTAGCTTCATATTTGCAAGGACCATAAACAGAGATTAATGTCCATTCTTCACTATTCTGCTTGGAAATGAACTGGACTATGACTGCAAAAGGCTGAATCTCAATCATAGTGCCCAAAAAATAGAAGAACTCCATACAATCAAAATGCCCCCAGAAGCACCCTCAAAGGGAGAGAAAGAAAAACTATCAAATCTTTTAGGGCAGAAAGATCTAATAGATCTGAAATCAAAAGAAGCACATTTGGTCTCTTGAAAGCAAGCAATAGCACATTGACTCTCATCCAGCTTCTGCCTGACAGCCCTTTTCCTAGCATCAGAATTCAAACCCCTAACATTCGAACATAAAACACTCTAGTTCTTACAGGCATTACTCATTAAAACAAATATGAGTAGATAATGAAGTCTGATGACACTTAATGCCACCAAAGATAATAGCAACATATGTCCAGCATGACACACATAAATTATTACAAGGACAAATAAGGGACCAAAGCCCTGACAACTGAAGACCAAAAGAAGACACCTGTCACCCCCATCTAACTAGCTGGTAACTACACATTAGCACCATTGTTAGTGGGAGTAGAGGGATCAGCCATATGCTTCTCCAAAGTGATTAGGTCATCTGCAATGCCAAGATCATTGCCAATCTGTTATAGCTTGCTGATAGGAGTTGGGGGTGGAAGATCATCAACTGGCTCCTCCTGCATGTTCTCAGAAACTGTAGAAGAGAAAGGCTTGGACTTTGACTTCCTCCTCTTGGACTACATAGGTAACTCCTAAAAGATTGGTTTAAAACCATCTCTCTGCAAAGACCCACGAGTGCACCTTCTAACTGAAGTCTCCACAACAGGAGTTGGAGCCAAAGTCTTCCTGGGCCTTCTGATCTTTCTCTGCTCCTTTGAAGGAGTACATCATTTACAATGGAAGAGGGGATGTGCTCAATCAGTTCAAAAGACTATTGTGCCCCACTAACAGAAGATTCAGTGATCAAAGTAGGAAAAAGAGCCCTTGCCACAGGCCTATGCTCCTGTTCAGAAGTACCATATGTCAATCTTGGCACATCAAGGGCGAAGTCCCAGCTTCTCTTGGAAAGCAGAGGAGACTGAATAGGCAGCACCTGTATGGACTTGGTGAGCTCAAAGTTGATGTCAGAGTGCAAGATGGCCTCAAAATTCCTTCTAAAAGCCATTTCTGGTGGCAACTTAGGTCCACAGAAAACTTTACAAGTATCATTGGTGGCAATCATCAGTGGAGCCTCATCCACGGCAGAAATCTCAACCAAATTCTCAACAGGTGCAGGAGGGTGATAAACCACCATGGCCCAGTCGTCAGGATTGAAATCAGGCCAAACAACAGGTTGCTCATGACCAACTGCAGGCTCAGCTTGCAGCTCCACATCAAAAACCAGCACAAAGTTTGATTGAATGTGTTGCTCCACAGACACAGAGAAATCATCAAAGAGATCAAGCACCATGGATTGTTGCTTCACCTCCACATCATCTTGAGCTACCTCATCCTCTTCTCCCTAGATAGCATTGCCCCAGTTGTTGTCTCCCATGTCTGGCTGCTCAATAGGAGGTGGTGGAACATCATTCTAGCCCATGGCAGGGTATGGAGGCAGGATGAAAGGAGGGAGCTCAGGTAAAGGCACACTAGGTAGGGGTTGTGGGTTTCCATTGATCGACATCCAATCTTCATCATGTGCCATCTGCTCAGCAAAGTTTCCACCAAGTATATAGATGGGAACAGTCCATGACACTCTTGCCCCCCCAAGCAGCATAATCACTAAAGACAGCATCACGTGGGACTAGTGCATCCTCAGGAAAAGATGCAAAAACAAGTGACCTGACCAAATAAGGATCCTGACTATTCCAATGATGAAACTTGCCTAAAGTGTTCACTGCAGCTCTGGTATTTTCAGTGTTATGAAGATTTAAAGGAATGCCTAGCATCATAATCAGCCATTGGCAAAAACCCTGAGGACCACGAAAATCCTCTCCTCATGATGCTTCATAAAGCGAACAAAGCGATCATTTCCAAGGTGTTGTGGAGGAAGCTGGAGAAGGAAAAAATGCACTGCAGGATCCCTAACTCAGAACAGGCCCACAACATTGATCCAAGGCTGAACAGAACGAACCTGGTAACCATGGGAATCCAGCCAGTCAGCGGCTTCCTCGCGATCATCTCCAATCTCATTCGCAGGTGGCACAGGCATAACCTCAGCAAGCATGTAATCTTCATGGCGGCATAATAGGAACGTGCGGCGTCACATAGGTGCGCGGCCACCTTGCATCTCCAGCATCGATGATGTGATGACCAGCAGGGACATACTGCATTGGATCCGGATGGAAGTTGGCCATGGAAGGCAGTGACGATGGTGGCCTAGAGGTGGAGATGGAGTCACCGGAGGGGAGCCAGGAGGAGTGGAGGGGCCAAGGTGAAAGGAATTGGGCAAAGTGGATGGTGCAATCAAAGCAAGGGAGTCCAAGTTTGGTAGATATCCTGTCAGAGAGATATTGCCGTCCCCTGTAGCTTGAACCTCGGAAACTGGAACCACAGTGGGTTTCGGTTTCCAAACCAAACCCAAGCGCTGAGAAAAGCGGGTGCAATCACGCCTGCTATGACCAACCTGAGAACAACCCAAGGACTTTAAATGTGACGTGCACGTAGAGTAAAAATGCCCTTGCTTAAAACATATCTGACACGTTACAATTTCATCAACCATATCATTAATCATTTGATCAAAAGAAGTTGTTGCTTGAGAAGAACTTTGCTCTGTTACCGCAAAAGTTGGGCCGGTCAAAGCTGGGCCCAAGCGAGGCTGATTTGAAGAGCCCGAATTCCCGCCTGAACAAGTCAGTGCAACATCCGAGGCAGTACCCCCCATGGCGGTACGCTGTTGGATCACCGACGTGCTCACCATGACAAAGACGATCGGCGGCGAGGCTATAGTCCAATTAAGATCAACAGGCTGAGGCGGATGAATAACCACACATTCCCTATTAGGGACCTCATAACTAGCACTTTTTGTGGCAGCAATGCAATCAGCAGATGCGTGATATCTATACCCTTTGCACGCATCATAATTTTGGAACATAGGAAAAGATAACTTCTTCTGAATAGAGGAACCAGACTAAATGGCTGACTTAGCAGGAGGATTATGCATTGCAAGGAGACCTAAGGCCGCCCAACGCTTGGAGGGGCTAACCAAAATCCATTCAGCATCACACTCTTTCTTCCAAATTTTAAACTCACGATACCAATTCGGACCCCCATTACCCCACAAATGAAAGTAACATTTGAATTGAGGGCAGGAATAAGATCTAGTATCAACAATGTAGAAACCAACATCCTGGCAGGAAACATTAAAGCTAAATACCTCGTCTGCAATATATGAAACCCATAGATCAATGACTGACCCTCCCAATGCAGATTCAAGAGCTGCAGCCACAGAATCCTCCTTGAGCCTGAAATCATGCCTGCTGAATGAGACAACCAGGGTGAAAGTACCTCTGTCATCCATAGGATGAATGGTGAGACCAGAAGCCTTGTAGATCTCATCTGCAAAAACTCTACCCTTGGAGAAATCCAAGCCAAGGGTAGATCCAAGCGAGGGATCCATCACAGAAGACATGAGAAGATAGATCTTGAAACGTCGTACAAGATGAATGGATCGGATCACCAAGTTATTGGTTGAAAGTGGAGATCACTAGAGGGCTAGGGTTTTGGGGTGGGCGGGTGGGAGGGAGCGCTATCATAGTTGGTTAGCCCCGCGCTGTGTAGCAAATTGTTGGCATGCCTACTGTCATTTCACACAGCTACTAGCATGCCCCATGGTGACTGCGTAGCAAACACGCGCATGCCTCGGCCTCCCGGTCTGCCTGCGCGACGGACTGCTAGCATGCATCTCGTCAACTCAAGCATGATCGTATGGCACACGGGACTTGTGCGCGGCACATATTATATTGATTTTTTCTTTTTTGATGATTAAGTCTGCTGCTTTATTGCTTAACCGAAGCACGGCACGTACACTGTTGGTCTAATGCACGCGGTTCGAATAAATAGTCAGTTTGCGATATTGGTTGATAATTATGTCAAAACTCACTACTGCACGATGTTGCTAACGCGACACTACGATCAGAGACCCTTCGAGAAACTGTGTGCGATGCAATAATCGCAAACGGTGGTGGCAGAGAACCATCAAAAGTTGTCCAAAATGTTTGCGGTGACAGATGCATCAAACACGGTTCAGATTTTAGTTGAGTGTGTGATCCACGGCATATAGTTCAGTTCAATGAACTATTTGCAACAAGGAGGAACAAAAGAAACGGGCAGCTAGATGAAGGCGTGTGTGATACACAGCATATAGTTCAATCAGATTAACTGTTTCTTATGAGGCGGAACAAAAGAAACGGACAGCTAGATAAAGGTGTGTGCGATTGAGGGCATACGCTTCAGAAGGATTAACTGTTTGCGGTTAGGCAACAAAACAGAAACGGTCAGGCAGATCAAAGATGTGTGCACTGGATGGCATACACTTCAGACGGATGAACTATTTGCGATTAGCCACAACAAATAGAAACAGTTAGACGGATCAACGTGTGTGCGCTAGACGGGCACACATTCTTATTAAAAGAAGCGCATGTGATGGTAATAACGAGCGCGCACGGTTCATGGAACAAGACGTGTGCTGACATTGCCTATTGCGGTGCACCAAATGCCACGTACGCGGCCGAGAAAGCGTGCCAACGTTACGCCGTCCGGGAATAGTGCCGCACTTAGAAATTAGAGAACCATCAATAAATTTTGAGCCTGTGTCCCGTCACCTTCCAAACTGCAAACCTGTTCACACCGATCAAAACCTAAACGGTTTCCCACTTAGGAGCGTATTAGTACTCGGTTATAAATGCTGTACTATGCCAAGATGACTCCACATTCCTTCCTCACCTCCTCATCCACAAAAACAAACAAGTCATTCAGCATCGTTCTCTTGCATCTGCAATGGCCAGATTGAGTTCTCGGTCGAGAGATTACCACCACGGAGAGGCGAGCATGGAAGCGGAAGCACGAGAGATGTCCCGCTTAGCCGCGAAAGCAGCCGACATGTCCCGCCACACCGCCGAAGCAACACAGAGGTCTCACCGCGCCGCCGAAGCAGAACAGAGGTCCCGTTGCACCGTCGATGCAGCAGACTGGTCCGGTCGCGCCGCGGAAGTAGCAGAGATGTCCTGCCGCGCCGCGAGTGCAGCAAAGATGTCCTCACGGCCACGGCGGCCTGGGAAAATCTCTCGCAGACAGGCGAGGACTCTTACAAGTGCATGCATGCGATCGTCCATAGCCAGATTGATCAGATCTCTGGGTGGATGAAGCTGCAGGACGAGTTGAATGCCTCGTTTGAACAACTCCGGGCTGACTGCGACCTGTTGAGGGCGAAGATCGCTAGAAGGGCGGAGCAGGCAGAGGAGACTGCTGCCTTGTTGAAGAGGACGGGCATCATCATCAAGAATCTTATGGACAAGAATGCCATGCTCCGCATCGAGCGCGAAAGGCTGGTGGAGGAATCCATTGTTGCTTCCGAGCAGTGTATTAAGGACATGAAACTGATGAAAGAGATCATTGCCGCTCACGGTGAGAACTAGTCTCCGCAACCTACAGTGCATCAAGAAAGTAGAGATCAGTGAGCCAGATTGTTGTATGTGTCTTCCTTCTTCTTTTGCCCTTCTGTATTTCGTGCGTAGCCGCATGTGGCTTTTTTAGTTATCTTCCTAGATGTGTAAGACAATTATTATCCACTGTCATCGTCCTTATATTCATCATGCTTGCTATAAGTCGCAGTCGATGCTATATAGGTCCATCAGATCTTACATCAAGATCTGTGCAAAACTTTCTTTTCAGATTTTCACTTTTCTCTCTTAAATCTCAGTCCAGTGAGACATAGCCACACCGTGAAACAAGGGCTTAGGCGCCATTAATGGAGACGTTGGGAGGGAGGTGCACGGCGGATAGAGGTCAAAGGGCTCTCCTCCTAATGAGCACGCGCAGGGGTCTGATCGCACACCTCCTGTACTCAAATAGCTACCAAGCACGACACCTCCTAGCCAATAAAAAAAGTGACGCATGGCGGCACGTAATTGGTAACTAGAACGCCCACAGTTTCAATAATAGTTGTGTTTCCAATTTCTAACATGACAACACTTATTCCAAAATGACTTTATGGATTTTTAATGTGTGCTCCTTCGCAAATTGGACAGAAAAATCACCACAGCATGTTGGTGCCATGTCATGACACCATGCCAAGTTTCATGATTTTTAGGCGTGTTTTGGATTTACAGGAATTAAAAAGCGAAGTTTCTCAATCTTTTTGGCTGAGCCACGACGCCCAGATATTTGAAATTCATTCTCATTTCTTGCATGGGACCTAGAAATTTGCCCAAGGACACACATGTGATTTTTCAACCAACTTTGGTGCACTGGCATGTGCTTGTAGTTCAAATTTGAATTATGCACACTAAATGCCCAGAAATTCAATTAATGTACAAAAACGGCCAAACGAACCCGAAATAATTCCAAAATTTAGCACGATACTTCTATTTGGTCTAATCTACCTGTGTAAACAAATTAAGGCGGGAGAAGGCAGTGTACGTATGTCATTTCGCAGACGAAGGTGACATGTTCCCTATCGGAATACGAGCCTTCTTGAGAGAAGCTCTAGTTTGCAAGCAGCTTATACCAAAGCTCGTCCCAATTCAGCCAAAAAAAGTACCACAACATGTTGGTGCCATGCCATGACACCATGCCAAGTTTCATGATTTTCAGGCATGTTTTGGATTTACATGAAATTAAAAACCAAGTTTCTCAATCTTTCCGGCCGAGCCACGACGCCCAGATGTTTGAATTTCACTCTCATTTCTTGCATGGGACCTAGAATTCACAAAAGGACACACATGTGATTTTTCAACCAACTTTGGTGCACTAGAGCATGTGCTTGTAGTTCAAATTTTAATTATGCACATTAAATGCCCAGAAATTCATATAATGTATAAAAAAGGCCAAATGAACCAGGAATTAATGTATACAAAAAGGAAATACATGCTTGGAAAACATGATGTTTGGCGTGGTGCCATGGTTTGGCCTCATCGTGCCCTGATAAAAAATTGAGAATGTTTTCCTTATGTCATCATGCACGCCTTTCATAAATCGAACCATCACCGACGAAGTTCCATGGCTTCGAGGGGAAAATCACCAATATTTAAAGGCAATCCAAATTTCCTTTGTCCTTTGTCCATCAGTTTTTTCTACGATGAACATACACCATGCAAATCACCACATTCAAATTTGACACTTTTCCATATTCATTTACCATATTTAGGGGATTATTTGCATTCTCTAGGCATTATTGCACATAATTCAAATTCAAAAAATCGGTGCATGAAAAGGTGCACCAGAACGGCCTGGAAAACCATACTCGTGCCATTTAGTAAATTCTAATGCCTTTTACAAGGAATGGATAGATATTTCGAGGAAATGTGTGTCAATAGTCAACCATAAACGCATCGTTTACTGGGTAACAACCATAAAAAAATGAAATAAATGCCTGAAAAAAATGAAGCCTGGCGTGGTGCCATGGTATGGCCTCACCATGCCCTGGTAAAAATTTGAGAATGTTATCCTTATGTCATCATGCACGCCTTTCATAAATCGAACCATCACCGAGGAAGTTCCATGGTTTCGAGGGGGAAATCACCAAGATTGAAGGGGGATCCAAATTTCCTTCGTCCTTTGTCCATGAGTTTTTTTCTACGATGAACATACACCCTGCAAATCACCACGTTCAAATTTGACACTTTTCCGTGTTAATTTACCATATTTAGGGGATTATTTGCATTCTCTAGGAATTAATGCACATAATTCAAATTCGAACAATCAGTGCATGAAAAGGTGCACAAGAACGGTCTAGAAAACCATCCTCGTGCCATTTAGTAAATTCTCATGCCTTTTACATGGAACGGACAGATATTTCGAGGAAATGTGTGGCAATAGTCAGCCATAAACGCGTCGTTTACTGGGTAACAACTATACAAGAAATGAAAAAATGCCTAAAAAAAATGAAGCCTGGCGTGGTGCCATGGTATGGCCTCACCATGCCCTGGTAAAAATTTGAGAATGTTATCCTTATGTCGTCATGCACGCCTTTCATAATTCGAACCATCAGTGAGGAAGTTCCATGGTTTTGAGGGGGAAATCACCAAGATTGAAGGGGGGTCCGAATTTCCTTCGTCCTTTGTCCATGAGTTTTTTCTACGATGAACATACACCCTGCAAATCACCACGTTCAAATTTGACACTTTTCGGTGTTCATTTACCATATTTAGGGGATTATTTGCATTCTCTAGGAATTAATGCACATAATTCAAATTCGAACAATCAGTGCATGAAAAGGTGCACAAGAACGGTCTAGAAAACCATCCTCGTGCCACTTTGTAAATTCTCATGCCTTTTACACAGAATGGACAGATATTTCGAGGAAATGTGTGGCAATAGTGAACCATAAACGCGTCGTTTACTGGGTAACAACTATACAAAAAATGAAATAAATGCTTGAAAAACATGACACCTGGCGTGGTGCCATGGTATGGCCTCACCATGCCCTGATAAAAATTTGAGAATGTTATCCTTATGCCTAATACGTTTTAGCTATTTTCCCTACCTTTTTATAGACAATTGGGCCATTATCTGCTCTGGCAGCACCTGCCTTGTGATGTTTAACTCCGCCAATTGCATTTTTATTAGTACAGGTTTCAATGGCCATTAAGCCTGTTGCAATTAACAGTTGTATTTCAATGGCTACAAACTTAAAAACATGAATTAGGATGCTGTTAAGCCTGTTGTTATTAATAGTGTATCCATTTTTTAATCCGCCCCTTTGCTACCGTGCTACTCTTTCGCAATGATGATATCCCTATAGATGCTGCCATTTTATTACAATTTGCTTTTTTGGTGGATGTTAACCTTGTTGTAGTTAACATTGGCTTTCCATGTACTTACACAGGGCTACAATGGGGAATGCTGTTGTTTGCCATCGAGGTTAGCTGCATCCCACGTCTTATACACCATCTATTCCTAAATTTAAGTATTTTTAGAGATTCCAATATAGACTACATAAGGAGCAAAATGAGTGAATCTAGATTCTAATCTAAACTATATCTATAATTCTATATACATCTGTATGTAGTTCATATTGAAATCTCTAAAAATACTTGCACTTAGGAATGTAGGTAGTTGTATTTTACATCATTTGTGCAATCTCATTTAGCTTCTAACATTTACTGGTTGCTTGTAGGTACGTATATAAGCGGTACAGATCCACGCTTCGATCCCTTTTGCGTATAGGGCAATGAGATATTCATGAACAAGCGTCAAGTGAGGAAACTAAGAAAGATTGTTAGGCGAAAGAAACGGGTGATGGGAATTAAGCTCTTTATTTACACTTTTCCCACGACATCAGTGAACTTTAGGATGGTAAATAATATGTTGCCTTTTCCCCCTGACCACAACAAATTACTCTATAAGACCTCATGATCAGATATTTTTCTCTTTTTAGTGGTTTCTGAAGCTATTTACTGATGATTACCTTGCAAACTACATTACCGGAGTGGAGGCAACTAAGGTTAAAGTATATAATTCATGCTACCATGATAATACTCTAGAAGTCTTCCTAAAGGTGGTGACGGATGAGCGGGCGATCGTCACAAGGGGTTGGACAAAATTTGTTCGTGCCTACGGCATGGAGGAAGGCACATTATGGGCATTCCGCTTCTTCAACAACATCGATAGTCAAAATGATTTACACTTGTCTATTCACCTTTACTGCCTATAAATATTGTGGTTCATCATAGTTAATTGTTGTATAATCCTGTAATTACCGAACATATTGTACTGACAATATTATTTATGGATTCGTTGTTGAACCATTGTGCTGAGAATTTGAATTGCACGTTTCATATTTCAAAATTTCCAATTCGAATAATAAATTACAGCCAAAAAAATTGTACAGGAGCGAATAAAATAATGTGCACACGGTTAGAAATAAAACAGTGTGTGCGATGAAAAAAGAAAACAGACGGTTCTTTGACGTGAAACGTTTGCAATGCCCTTCGGACGCACACACGGTTTCATCTCATATGCGTGTGCAATTCATGGTAATACGTCAAACATTTCAAACCAGTGTGCGTGTGTGATAGGAATACCAATCACACCCAGTTACGAAAATGTACACATTGGCGTTAGTAGAGGCACCACACACATTTTACATTCTTGAACCGTGTGCGATAACGTACCTATCACAGATTAAATGTCGTTGTCCACCGTTTTCACACGACTATAACGGCCTAATCGTTTGGGGTGTACATACGAACGGAAATGTTTTCCCGGGATTGACTGTGTGGGATGTACATACGAACGGAAATGTTTTCCCTAGATTCACTGTGTGGGATGTACATAAGAATGGAAACGTACTCCTTGGATTGACTGTGTGTGATATACATACGAACGGAAATGTTTTTCTGGGATTCACTGTGTGGGATGTACATACATACGGAAATGTTTTCTGGGATTCACCGTGTGGGATGTAAATACCTACGGAAATGATTGGGTTTCCATGGGTCACCCGATTGCACACGAACTCATTTGGTGTCCCAAGAGGGTCTATCCCCGATGATTTCTGGGTCATGTGGGAAGGACCCCCCTATCGCCCACACTCACTTGGCAACGGTTCCAAATGCCATCGCGGAAAGGGGTTAAACTGTTTGTACAGCACTGACGCGTACCAGTGACTTGTCTCAAATTTGAAAAAAAACTCATAGTCTATTGGTGTGCATACGACACACCATGATAAGTTTCATGAATTTCAACTTAGTTTTGGATTTACTGGATTTAAAATCAAGATTCTCGATATTAGAATTTTCTTTCATGGGGACTAAAGATGCACCCAGGGACACGTACACATATGATTTTGCAATCCATTTTTATGCACTATCATGGGTCTCATGTAGATCAAATTTGACTTCTGCACATTAAATCCATGGGAAATCAATCAATGTATAAAAACAAACAAATGTTATCTATTTTTTTAATTTTAACACTAAACTCCTTTGGTCACATTTTCACTTTAGAAAAAGTTTGACATGCATCTTTGGGCCACATGCACGCGGTGGTCCTAGGACACTTACTCGCGTGTGACACTCTTTATGGGCCCGCGAGATCGCTGTCTAGCACTATGACATGCGGTGAGACAGGTTAATTTGACCAACAAGGATGGTCATTTGTTGGTTTTGTTATGTATTGGTAGAAGTATATATATAGTACGCAATTAAGAGGGTGGCTGAAGGCAACATATACTACGCGTCATATAGGATAGTCACTCGCGTGCGATGCTTCCATCCATGGGCCCATGAGGTTGTCCTGGGTCACTTTGACCCAAAAACGCGAGAGAGGTTACCAGGGTGGATTCTTCTTCTCTTGGTTCACGTTACCGTATAGTCGTACATCGATCATGGTGAGATTTGAGACGTAAGTTCGAGGGCTTTCATACACATTAATCCCTATATATATATATAGTATACGCGTCGTGAACCCTCACTCCGTGTGGGGACTTAGCGGTTCCAAAAGCACAGTACCACATCAAAGTTGTGCATTGGGTATATTTAAACACAGCATGACACTTCATACTTATGTTTGGGCCACATGCACACAGTGGTTGTCTTCAGGCACTCCCTCGCATGGTTATCGGCAACAAGCTAGCCAATTTTATGGGGTCGTGTGTGGACTTCCATGCATGAATTTGAACCAACAACAAGAGAGGTTATACGACCAAGGTGGTGATTCTTCTAGGTCAGTCTTACAATACGCCTTGGTGAGATGCCCCCTCCCACTGACTCAAAGTGTGTGTGTGGAAGGCACAGTACTACTTAGCACTAGATGAACCTCCGTGAGGTCGGGGATGTCTGGTTAATTTGCGATGCACATGTCCCACATCAAATTTGTGATTTGGTTATTTAAATATCATACACTACATTGTTTTCACACACACACACACATATCGGGCCACCCACGAGTGTGGTTCGTATGTGGTCTCACCCATCTAATGCCAGAAGAACACATCTGTGGGCCCGCACACGGTCCACATTTGATCGGAAGAAAAGGGGGAGGGTTGACCATGATGTACTCCTTTCGGTTTCATGTTACGGTAGGGTGAGATGTTAGACCTAGCTATTTGGGGGCATGCGTTCATAGCTAGGATCCCCCTCCCACCAACACGAAGTGTGTGTGTGTGTGTGTGTGTGTGTTGGGGGGGCTAGCAATAATAACGTGTTCTTTGTGTGACAAGTGCCACATCAAAGTTGTGCATTGGGTATTTGAACATCAAACCACCTTTTTCATACATATATTTGGTCCACATGCAAGTGTGTTCGTGTTCTGACCCTTTCCCGCATTTTTTCGCCAAATTTACGAACATCAGATAAGTCGGACGCACCAACTATCTGCGATCGGGTACGAAATAGACACAGTTCCCTAGGACTACCCATGTGTCGCACCCCTGCCCCTGTCACCCACATGATCACAGTAGATTGGTATCCATGAGGGTTCCCTCCCCCTCTCGAAAATATCTAATCCTTCACATTCTCAAAAATATCTACCCGTTTAGATGGTTTTTCTATTTGATAGCACACGATTAGTAAGTGTGGACCGTGTGTGATGTCAGTTACTTCCACTCTATTTCAATCAGTAGATCCAAATTTTCAGTAGCCCTGGCATTTTACTCTCACCTGCATCCTTCGCAATCTCAAAAATATCTGCTCGGCTGGAGTGTTTTTCTGTTTGATAGCACATGATTATTATGTTTTAACCGTGTGTGATGTTTGTTACTCCCACCCTGCTCTGCTTCAATCCCTTGATCCAAATTTCGGTAGCCCCGCCATTTTACTCCTGCCTAGTAAAATTTTCAATGCCCGCGGCATTTCCTCAAACACCAGCTTGGACCCCCTCCACACACACACACACCCCAAATCCCCCGCTCACACACATACACACCACCCCTCCCTCGCTCGAAACCTAGGTAGGTCGCCGCCACGCCACCTCCATAGTCAACCTCTACCGGTCTACCCGTGCAGTTTACCCACCGATATACATTCCCTTGCCGCCCTGAGTTTCTTAGATGACACCTGTGAAACGCCCCCTTTCCCATAGATCCCCATCCCCACCCCCTCCCCCACTCAGAAGCATCGCAGCCTAAGCTCAGCTACCCTTCCCGGGGAGCTCGAGGGGCGAATGTCCCAAAAGAGCTTTACCGTAGCCTCTTCGCCCGATGTTGGCGAGGTGGCCGCCGAGGAATCTGACAATGATGACTGGGCCTGGATGGAGCCTTTCAATCAGCAGTCTAGAGTACTCTGGCATGTCGCGGATGCCGGCTACGACATCGAGGTCGTTGACAGCGACGGTTGACGCGGGCTATGTCACAGATTAAGTTTCCCACCCCGGCCCTTCGGGTTCGACAACCGTCGATATCATCGATGTCCTGCCGCTGATCTCTTGCGTCTCATTATGAACAATTTGTCATCCGTCATTGCCATGGAGCCTGTTTTGTCATTTCTAAAGGACACGTTCTGTGATGCTGGCTTGGGATCCTCTACTGGCAAGTGAGACCTCATCGACGGTGACCACGAGCAGGAGCCAATGTGTGACAAATGAGTAAACCCATGATTTGTTCTATTGTGCCTCTTCACCGGGTGAATCCCATGATTTGTTTTCTTGAGCCCCTTTTGTAGTGAGAACATGTCCAGTATTTATTGCTATATTTGGTTGTTTGCATTACGCCTTGTTTATTTCTGTGTTTTTTGGTTGTTCAGTTGTTTGTAGTTAGCATATGTCCAGTTTTAGTTGCCATCATTGGTTGTTCGTAGTATGCCTTGTCTATTTCAGCTATTCACAGTGTGATGTTCTATATGTGCTATTATTGTGATAGCCTGGCTTATTAGGGATGATAGACTAGTCATATCAATAAGGAATTCCTTCTTTTTCCGGGAGCCCATTCAGAAAGAACTCCAAAGTTAAGCATGCTTAGCTTGGAGTAATTTTAGGATGGGTAACCGACCGAGAAGTTTCTCCCGGGTGCGCACGAGTGAGGACAAAGTTCATAGAAAAGACTAGTATTGATCTGTAGGGCCAGTCTAGATCCTGCCAGGAGTAACAACCACCGGCGGGTCTGTCTGGGGTGTTACAAGTTGGTATCAGAGCCGACCCTCGCGGTTACATGGATGTTTGCGGACAGGTGCGCGGTCATGTTGTACATGACGTATGTGACCCGTTGTGGTACACGGCATGGCAGATGTGCCGGACTGGATGCACAGACGTATGTGCCAAGAGGGAACGTTCTTGTGGCCCGACGAAGATGTCTGTTCCTCTGAGTGGGGGTGTATGTGATATCCTGGCTTATTAGGGATGATAGACTACTCATATCAATAAGGAATTCCTTCTTTTCCAGGAGCCCATTCGAATAGAACTCCAAAGTTAAGCATGCTCATCTTGGAGTAATTTCATGATGGGTGACTGACCGGGAAGTTTCTCCCGGGTGCGCACGAGTGAGGACAAAGTGCATAGAAAAGACTAGTATTGATCTGTGGGGCCAGTCTAGATCCCGCCAGGAGTAACGACCACTAGCGGGTGTGTCTAGGGCGTTACAAGTATGAACTGTGTAGTTTAATTTCATCAATACCAATTTGGTTGTTGTTAAGCATGTTGTACTCCCTCCGAATCTTTTTAGTTCACATATAAGATTTGTCTAAAGTCAAGCCTCATAAAGTTTGACCAACTTTGTAGAGAAAAATACCAACATTCACAATATGAAATCAATATCAGTAGATGTGTCATGACTTAAATTTTCATATTGTATACCTTTAGCATGCCAGATGATATTTTTTCATATAAATAAGGTCAAACTTTATGAAGTTTAACTTTAGACAACTCTTATATGCAGAGTAAAAGGGCCGGAGGGAGTATTTAACACGCCTTTCCATTTGATTTAACAATGGCACTGTTCGGATACTCTAACTTAGCTAAATGTTAGAGTTAGTTTCTAGCTCATGACAGTTAAAGGGGAGAGAGAGATTGGTGGAATAGTTGACTGTATTGCTTGAGCCTTGTGGGCATATATAGAGGAGTACATGGTCATGTTGGAGTACAAGTCAAGGTAGAATACTTCCTATGATATCCTACGTTTCCTAAATAATAATGATACTCAACAATGACTAACCCTGAACTAACTCTAGCGAAAGAGGTGTTTGGATGACAGGGTTAGATTGACAATAAATGCACTAGGAGAACTAGTCCCAATTAGCACCTCTTGGGTGGGATAGTTGTTTTGGGTTGGTTAGACACGACTAGCTCAAACTAGCCCTCATGTTTGGATACTTTAGGGCTGTTTGAACCCAAACTAGCTGAAGCTAACCCATGGATCCAAACAGGGCCAATAACTAGTGTACTTAGACCTGCACAATACAAGTTTGAATGACTATGTTTGCTTGTTTTGCTTTGTTTCAAATATTAGGCCTATTGCATTTAATAACACACCTTTCCACTTCTTATTTTAAATTTTTTGGTTTTTAACAATTTGGTCTTGCACATGTAGGTCCTGCTGTCAGACGTTTTTACCCACTATTCGGCCCATTTTGCATATGGGGAAATGAGTTGTCCATGAATATATCAGTCAAGTCAAGAAACTCAGAAAGATTGTTAGGATAAAGAAATTAGCAACAAAAACAACAAGATCTTTGTCTGCACAATGAAGAAGACATCAGTTCACTACAGCATGGTACTAACTGTTATACCTTATCTTTTTAATTCGTTGCCCCATTTCAAATCTAGAGAAGATATTTATGCATATCCTTGTTTTCGGGCCTTTCCAAAGCAGTTCACAGATGATTACCTCTCAAACCACCTATATGGTCAGGAGGCGAGGAAGGTATTCATACAACACCCACAATTCAATATTGAAGTCTTCCTGAAGAGGACGAAGGATGGACGGTCAATCATCCACAGGCACTCGCCTAAAGTTGTAAAGACCTTCAACATCAATGAAGGCTCAATATTCGCCTTCCGCTTCAGCAGTTTTCCAGATGAGATTCATTTGTCTATGTATTGCCTATGATGCTGATTTCAAAAGGTTATAGATGTTGCATGTGAAAGTTGGTGTTGGTGCAGTTGTGTAATGGGGTAGCTGAGTGCTGAATCTATATGATGTTGTACTTTGATGTATTTCAATTATGAAATCCTGCTTTCTTAATATGGAAATGAAATATATTGTGGCTTAATATGAAATGTCAATTAGATTAGTAAATGGATTATTAATAATAGGCCAATTAGCCTGCTAATTGGGTTTTTCTTTTGCAAATGGTTATTGAGAAAACACCGTGGGTGATGACCTCAGACAACACACACAGTTTCTAGGAATAAAACGTGTTGGATAAATGAACAATCGCATACGACTTCCTCTTGAAAACTGCTTGCGTTATGCCACCATGCACAAACATTTACAACATAAAAAGTGTGTGTGATGGACAACCTATGTGTCGGTGTTCTGGGAACCAGGGTACCCAGATCTGCCTGCCTGCGGCCCATGGCATGGCTCCCTCGGCGGCCTGGTATGGCCCGGCTACAAGGCCGCCAAGACAAGACTCTCACGAGGGTCCTGGCCTCGTGAGGCAGACGATGCCAAGACCTCAAGAGGGGTGGCCTCCCGAGGTAGCCTCTCGAGGAGCAGAGATTTCTATGCAGGTACCTAGCCTCATGAGGCTGTAATGATGTGAGCCGTAACGACCATGGCCAGGCGGGCGCAGAGGAGACAGTTTCCCTTTTAGTGCTAAGGGAACAAGGACGAGCGCGGGTCCCAGAGGTATCCTCCAAAGGTTTCCATTCTGGTGCTACAAGACCATGACAACAAGCTCAGCAGGACGGGCAGCAATGCCAAGCCCACAACTACGTCACTACCAGAAGCTTTGCAGGCGAAGACCATCTTTCGTCGGGATTAAATGTACTTCTTGTCCCCTTATCAAATTGGCCGTTGTGGGATCCCTTCCCGCCTAAGTTTTGAGGGAAGAGGACCGATGCCACTATAAATATAGGTTAGCCACCACCATATAGAGGGACCAGATTAGATCCCTTCCACCGTCACCACCATAGCCCTCGCGAGGAAATTCATCCATTGTACTTGTTCATCCTCAGCCCCTTGTGAGGCCAATCAAACACAAAGCATGAGTAGGGTTTTACACTCCAAGGTGGCCCGAACCTGGGTAAACTGCCGTATTCAGCTTCTTGCCCCCTTGCGCATGCACTTGACGAGGCTAGGCTGTAGGGCGATGAGCTTGAGACTTGAGAAGTTGATATCTTTGCACACGCCCTAGACTTCGAACCTTCTCGGGCCTGCGGAACCCTGAATCCGACATTTGGCGCGCCAGGTAGGGGTGTGTCAAAGTGTCGCCTCTTTGGTAACCGCGCTCCGCCCTCACCTCGCGGTTCCCATGCCAGACGCCATTTCACTGACCTAGCCGCTGGGCTCCTATGGTGGCGCCGCAGGTCATCCGCCCTTCACCCCCAGCCTTCGCTGGTTGCAGTGGCTGAAGAAGTTCAGGCCAGCGGTTGCCCCGCGATACGGCGGCGCCACGTGTTGGAGATATGCCATAGAGGCAATCATTTTATGATGATATTTCCTATGTGTTTATGAATAAAGATAGTCCTTGGACATTATCAATGCTGTGTATCAGCAAGTACGTGACTTGTTTGTGGGACTATGCATTGTATGATGACTGTCCTAAAAGGTTCCTAGTCGAAAGGGTTGTGCGGACGCGCAACTGACTACACTAGCATATGACACGGTCGATGGCTTGGTCTCACTAGCCATGGAGCATTGGATGCTAACCGGATAATATGGACTTGGAAAGGTCTGGTCGGATCCAACATAGTCGGATCCGAGTCGAGATAAGGTCTGGTCGGATCCAACATAGTCGGATCTGTGAGTCTCAAGTACAACATACGTTATATGTCCTAAGACCTAGCTGAATCATGTACTCGGGATGGTGACATACCTGCTTTGGGCCGACCAAACGCTACTCCGTAAATAGGTAGTTACAAAGGTAGGTTTCAGGCCTGTCCAGACCCATGCTGCGAGACATGGTCGAGCAAGATGGGATTTGCCCCTCCGATTAGGAGAGATATACTCTAGGCCCCTCGTGTGATCAGACCAGGATAAGCATGGCCATGCGACAAGGATTATGAGATAATCCGGATAGTGGTCGACATCACTGGAACGAGAAAGAGGTCGGGCTAGCACAAGGATGACAGTCTCGCCTTGAGCCCGACAACATATATCATGTGTCAGGACCCCGACTCGATGTCACATCGATCTAGCTGGTAACACCTCATATCACTTTGCGGCCTCACGCACGGTATCCCCACGGGTGTCGTCTTACCTTTTTCCCGGGACCGTTTGCGCCTTTTGGCTCACGTATATGATAGTGTCGCTAGCATCCATATGATAAAGAGCCCGGGCTGACATGACTAGTCGTAAACCCAAAGTGGCACAGACTTACAGGGACAGGCATCCATGACCCAGCTTCGAACGTGTCGGTCATCAGCAAGTGGGTCCGGGCTGTAGCACTGGGCTAGCAGGACTCCGGTAAACCGGGCTGTAGCGGGCTAACAGGACTCCGGTACTCAAAGCGTGACATTTCCCCGAAGGGACAGACACAGGAACGAAGAAGGACACATGCCGGCCAGCCTAAGTGTTCCAGAGCAGTAGCAAGCTACCATGGTCAGCGGTAACACTAGGAGACATTTCCCGGTAAGAGAGGCTACTAAAGATAAACAACTAGATAGTCAGATCCCACACATACCAAGCATTTCAATCATACACACAATATGCTCGATATGTGCAAATACAACGAAGCATCACAACATGACTCTACGACACAAGTACTTTATTTAAGGCTCAGTGAGCCATACATAACATACACACAAAGGTACGGGTCTCACGACCCAACATACAAGTCATACAATCATACAAGCCAACAGCGGAAGTAACTTGTCTGAGTACAGACAGCTAGTAAAATAAAGGAGGCTTGGAAGCCTAACTATACTACGTGGTCCATCACAAGCTCAGGGTCACCACCTGGGTCTTTAGCCTACTCGTTGATGTCAACGTCTACATAGAACCCATCAGAAGGGGTTGCAGCGTCTTCTGTAAAAATGTAGATTATAGCAACATGAGTACAAAGGTACTCAGCAAGACTTACATCAGATCCTACATACATGCATAGTATCAAGAAGGGTTGGTGGAGTTATTGCAGCAAGCTAGCTTTGACTCTTGGCTAGACTATCCTACGATACTCCAACTTGAAATGGTTTTGCGCACACGAGTCCACTACTCACCACTTCAATACACTACCGAGGATCCACCTCCATCTTCCTACGGAAGAGCCATCCTCGGCACTCACACTTATCTTGAGAATTTTAGTAGTTTCCATTTACTTGTCTATGAACTGTATAGGCAACCAAGTAGTCCTTTACCGCGGACGCGGCTATTCGAATAGATCATGTTAACCCTGCAGGGGGTACTTCTTCATACACGCTCTCACCACTTACCGTCGTTTACACGACATGTACTCGGCAACCTTCAAGCGGAAGCCCAACGTGGGTGTCGGCCACGACCTACCTAATCACCTAAGCCTCTAGTCCAGGTTTATCGCCTATTCAGGTTCCATCCGCAGGGAGTCCGGCCGAGGTTTCCCATACGGCCCCGAACGATGTGAACAGGGTTCCCGAGATACCTAACGGGTATTCGGTACACCCGGCCACGTACCTACCGCATCACAGCCCACCCCTACGGTCAGCGCTGTCCACGGCCTCCAGTAGGCTACAAACACCAGAAACTAGTTGCAACTCCTGGACGGAGAACTAGGGTGAATAAGAAGCCGAGAGGGTCCATTGGTTTTGGGCCCAATGCATGGTAGTAGCTGATTCTTAAATCACACATACAGATCTCAGTGCTTAAGGTCGGCTTCAATGAAACAACCCACCATGTACTCCTACATGGCCTCTCATCGATACCTTTACCAAATCGTGTTCACCACACCACTCCCATTACCGACATAATCATTTCACTCTAGCCCATCACCCAGATGAACCAGACCTGACACAACTCTAAGCATAGCAGGCATAGCAAGGTAGGAACAACACATACATAGGGCTCAATCAACTCCTACACATGCTAGTGGGTTTCATCTAGTTACTGTGGCAATGACAGGTCATGCAGAGGAAATGGGTTCAACTACCGCAGCACACAGCAGTTTGAATCGCGTTGTCTTAATGCAGTAAAAGAGAGCAGGAGCGAGAACATGGGATTGTATCGATATGATCAAATGGTTGGTTGCTTGCCTGATGGTTCGTTGCACGGATACGGTTCTTCGTTAGGGTAGTCACGGTACTCCTCGGGGACAGAACCTGTCGCAAAGGGCATCGATACACAAGCATTACCAAACAATGTGCAACAATATGATGCATGCATGAAACATGGCAACATGAGTGTATTGGGCTAATGCAACTAAAGCCAGAAGGGTTTGAACAAATTTGAACCAAAGATTCAAATTTCAAATTCAAATATGGCCTTTTAAAGTGCTTTTCCTTGTTCTGCTTGGATCATCAATTTAACTTGTTTGATCATGCATGAAAATAGTACAGATGGATAGATTGGATTTTTCTGATCATTTTTCATATATAATTTGTCCAATTTGGAGTTACAGAATAAAAGTTATGAATTTTTGAAGTTTAATTAATATTCTGGAATTTCCTGATTTAATTTAAATCCAGAAATATCATTACTGCGTCAGCCTGACGTCACAGTGACATCAGCAGGTCAACAGGGCTGGCTCGGGTCAAACCTGACATGTGGGGGCCACACGTCAGTGACAGGGGGGGTTAAACAGATTTAAATTAATCCTAATTACTAATTAGTGGCGCTGGGGCCCACTGTCAGTGTCAGGGGGGTTGACTAACAGTAGTTAGCGCTAACCTAACCACCTGGCCGACAGGGCCCACGCGTCAGTGACCCTGGGGGGTCAAACCCCAGGTGGGTCAGGTCAAACCCCACCGGCGACATGACGCCGGCGAGATCCGAGACGGCGGCGAGAGTGCTTTTTGCCATTCCGGCGACCAAATGGATGGCGGAAGGTATCTACGTGTTGCTGAGGCTGAGCCGCGTCTATTGGTGGTGGTGGTTGGGCTCGGGGTGGCCGGAGTTGACGGCGGCGAGCTCGGCTGCGGCGGCCGGAGTTCGGGTGCGGTCGGGATCAGTGTTGCAGGGGGTTTGGGGAGGCGCTGGTGCGTTCTACGTGCTCCTGGTGATGTGTGGAGCACGATGGTGTGCTCGGTTGGGCGCTACGGCGACCGTGGCCACGACGGCGACATCGCCGGCGGCGTGGAGCTCTCGGTCGAGGTGGAGCTAGGGCCTAGAGGTCGGGAGAGACCAGGGAAGAAGGGGGAAACGCTCCGGGGGCTCACCGCGGTTGCAGTGGGCGTCGAAGCGGGCTCGGGGACGCGCCGGAGACGACGAATTTGACGGCGACGGTGGTCGGAGTCCGAAGAGGGGAACGGCGACGTGGCGGCGATGCAGGGCTTCCGGGGACCCGTGGAGCGGTGGGGAGGAAGAGGGAGTCGAGGCGGAGCTCCTGAGCTAATCGGGGGAGCGAGGGGTGGTCGGAGGCAGTGGCTAAGGCGAACGGCGGCGACGGTGTGCTTCGGCCGTGAGAGGGAGAGAGCGAGGGAGAGGAAGGAGAGAGCCGGGGAGAGTGAGAGAGAGAGCAGGGGGGATCGGGACGGGCTGCGGGCGTCGTCCACGCGGCCAGGAGGGCGTCGGCAAGCAGGAGGTGGCCGTGCGGCCGTGCGCGCGCGAGCACGCAGCAGCTTCGGGGCGTGGGGAGGAAGACGACGGGGAGCTACAGTGCTGGGCTGGGTCGGTTGCTGGCTGGGCCGGCCGGCTGGCTGGGCCGCACAGGTAAGTCTTCCCCTTTCTTTTCTGTTTTCTGTTTTTATTTAATATATCTGCAACTTTGTTGAATTAAATGAAATACCTAAGCAACTCGAAAAATCACCAAACTACTCCTGGCTCATAGTTGGATTATTTCCAACATGAAACATTTTAGTTTGGAGATATTTGAGCATTTAAATATTTTATATTATTTTAAATGCCCAAATTCAAATAACTATGATTTAATTCAAAACCCTAGGATGGCCTAGGAAAATGTGCACCACTTTTGGCAGAGGTTCTGAACCAAGGCAAAAATGATGGGCATTTTAGAAGGGCATTTCAGGTTCATTGAAAAATTATTTTAGTAACCCTAGTTGGTTTCAGAGGGGACTGGGGGTTCTGTCTTCCCCATTTCAAGTTTCTGATGAATGAGTAAACATGATGCAACACTCTAATGCATGACTAGCTAGGGTGTGACAACTCACCCCCACTCAAAAGAATCTCGTCCCGAGATTTGGGTTCCTCCGGGAAGAAGGCGGGATACTCGAGTCGAAGACGATCCTCCCTTTCCCAAGTTGCTTCATCTTCAGAATGGTGCGACCATTGAACTTTGAGAAACTTGATGTTATGACGTCGCGTGGTACGTTCGGCTTGATCGAGGATACGAATGGGGTACTCTCGATATGTAAGATCATCTTGGAGATCAAGCGTTTCGTGGTCCACTTCACGGATAGGATCCGAGAAGCAACGCCTGAGTTGAGAGACGTGGAAGACATCGTGAACTCTGGAGAGGTGCGGAGGTAGTTCCAACTGGTAGGCAACTTCTCCTCGTTTGGCAAGAATGCGAAAAGGTCCAATGTAACGAGGAGCCAATTTGCCTTTGATACCGAAACGATGGGTTCCCTTCAGAGGGGTGACCCGAAGGTAAGCCTTCTCGTCAACCTCGAAAGTCATAGCCTTATGTTTTCGGTCATATTGACTCTTTTGACGAGATTGGGCTGTTTTCAACTTTTCACGAACGATACGAACTTGTTCTTCTGCTTCCTGAATCATATCCGGGCCAAAGAATTGTCTTTCCCCGGTCTCTGACCAGTTAAGGGGTGTTCGACATCGTCGTCCATAGAGAACTTCAAAAGGGGCTTTACCCAAGCTAGATTGATAGCTGTTGTTGTAAGCGAATTCGGCAAATGGAAGGCACTTCTCCCAGTCCATTCCGAAAGAGATAACAGAGGCTCGAAGCATGTCTTCTAGAATCTGATTGACGTGTTCCACTTGACCACTTGACTGAGGGTGGAAAGCGGTGCTAAAGGAGAGACGGGTTCCCATAGCATTTTGGAAACTTTCCCAAAATCGAGAGGTGAAGAGACTTCCTCGATCCGAATTGATTTCCAAAGGAACACCATGGAGGGACACTATTCGGGAGATGTATAAGTCTGCCAGCTGACTAGCGGTTATACTCTCACGAACAGGTAAGAAATGAGCTACTTTGGAAAGACGATCGACCACGACGAAAATAGCATTATTCCCTCTTTTGGTTCTGGGAAAACCGGTAATGAAATCCATACCAATTTTATCCCATTTCCATTCAGGAATAGCTAAGGGTTGAAGGGTGCCAGCAGGCCGTTGATGCTCTGCTTTTACACGACGACAGACGTCGCAATTAGCGATGTACTGAGCAATTTCTCTCTTCATCCTAGTCCACCAGAACCTCTGGCGTAGGTCCTGATACATCTTAGTACTACCGGGATGAATGGTGAGAGGAGATTCATGAGCTTCCTTAAGGATTAATCGCCTTAGGTTGCGCACCTTGGGAACCACTAGTCGATTCCCGAAGTATACGACTCCTTGATCATTAATGGAGAAACAATTCGCAATTCCTTTTTGAATGTTCCTCTTGATGCGGGAAATTCCGGGATCTACCTTCTGTGCTTTGATAATTTGATCCGTAAGGGTAGGTTTTGCCACCAAGGTGGAGAGAAAACCTTGAGGTACAATGTGAAGGTTAAGTTTCCGAAATTCCTCATGGAGAAGCGGTTGACTTTGTTGTAACATCAGGTTGTTACAATAAGATTTACGACTTAGCGCATCAGCCATGACGTTGGCTTTCCCTGGGGTGTAGGTTATTCCTAAGTCGAAGTCTGTGATCAATTCAACCCAACGTCTTTGCCTGAGATTCAGATCCGGTTGGGTGAAGATGTACTTCAGGCTTTGGTGATCAGTGAATATTTCGCAACGATTACCGAGGAGGTAATGTCGCCAGGTTTTAAGTGCATAGACTATGGCTGCAAGCTCTAGATCATGAGTAGGATAATTCTCCTCATGTGGGTGCAATTGCCGTGAAGCGTAAGCAATTACGTGTCGATCTTGCATGAGAATGCAACCTAGTCCTTGTCGCGAGGCGTCGCAGTAGATAACAAAGTCCTTGGAGAAGTCTGGCGGTACCAGCACGGGAGCAGAGGTCAGGCGTCTTTTCAGTTCCTGAAAGCTGTGCTCACATTGTGGAGTCCATTCGAACTTCTTATCTTTCTTGAGGAGTTCGGTTAGAGGTTTAGCAACTTTGGAGAAGTTCTCGACAAAGCGACGACAATAGCTCGCTAAGCCCAGAAAACTCCGAACTTGCTTGACCGATTCGGGTGGAGTCCAATCAAGGACGGCTTGAACTCGCTCAGGGTTAACCGCAATACCTTTACCAGATATTACATGACCCAGATAGGTCACTTCTGACAACCAGAATTCACATTTAGAGAATTTGGCATAAAGACGATGCTCTCGAAGTTTCTTCAACACTAGCCTTAGATGTTCGGCATGTTCTTTCTCATTCTTGGAGTAGATGAGTATATCATCGAGATAAACTACGACGAATTTATCCAAATACTCCATGAAGATTGAGTTCATTAACCGAGAAAAGGTGGCTGGAGCGTTGGTTAATCCGAAGGACATGACGGTGTACTCGTATTGGCCATAACGAGTAACAAAGGCCGTTTTAGGAATGTCCCCGTTTCTGATTTTGATTTGATGGTATCCCAACCTCAAATCCATCTTGGAGAAGACTGAGGATCCAGCGAGCTGATCATACAGGTCGTTGATCCTGGGAGGCGGATATTTGTTCTTGATTGTGACCAAGTTGACAGGTCGGTAATCTACAACCATCCGGTCTGTACCATCCTTCTTCTTGACGAATAGGACGGGGCAAGCCCACGGAGATGAACTAGGGCGGATGAAACCCCTTTTCAAGGATTCATCGAGTTGTTTCTTAAGCTCGGCTAGTTCTAGTGGTGCCATCTTATAAGGTCTTCTAGCAATCAGAACGGTTCCTGGAATGAGGTCTATTACGAACTCAACATCCCTGTCAGGTGGAACACCTGGCAATTCCTCTGGAAAGACATCCGGGAAGTCACGGACTACCGGAATGTCCTCAAGGTCTGGCAAAGGGCTGGCGTTAAGAGAATATAATTGTCGCTTGGCTATTCGGGTCAAGACATTGACTATCTTCCCCGAAGGATGGGTGAGTTGAACAGTCCTAGAGAAGCAATCAATTTGGGCATGATGAGCTGACATCCAGTCCATACCCAAAATGATATTAATATCTGAAGATTTAAGGGCTATCAAAGACGCGAGGAAAACAAGTCTGTCGACTTGGATTTCATTTCCATGGCTTACTCTAGAAGTTTGCCATTTGGATCCCGGAGTTTGAATTACCATAGAGGTTGGCATATCACCGAATGCGATGTTATGCAAACGAGCATAATTTTCGGATATAAAAGAATGAGAGGCTCCTGTATCGAAAAGAACAGATGCCGGGTGGCAATTAACAAGAAGCGTACCGAGAACGACGTTGGGATCCTCTTGAGCTTCTTCGGCAGAGATACAGTTGACATGGCCACGTGAAGCGGTGACCGGCTTGGCGTGGAATATTTTTCCTGTCGGCTTGCCACGGCCAACAGCTTTAGCAGATTGGTTGGGGTTGGTCTGGGGACACTCACGCATATAGTGACCAGATTCCCCACATTTGAAACAAGTCACGGAACTGGTACGTGGAGGAGCATTATTGGTTGGACCCCCATAGGGCTTGGCTGGAGCAGACTGTTGAACAGGGCGAGGCGCCTGGAAAGATGGCCTCGGGGTGAACCTGGGTGGCAGGGCGGTGTTGGGCACCCACACGCGGCGCTTCTGAGGACCAGCACCGGATGAGGAACCCATGTCACGGCCATGCTTGCGTGTTGCGTCATAGTCAGTCTGACCAGTTTCAGCACTGATGGCTTTGTTGACAAGTTTCTGAAAAGATGTGCACTCATGCAGACGGAGATCGCGGCGAAGCTCGGGACTAAGGCCCTTACGGAACCTTGCTTGCTTCTTGGCGTCAGTAGACACTTCCTCAGTTGCATATCGGGCGAGATTACCAAACTCCCTGCTATAGGCATCCACAGAAAGTCGGCCTTGGGTGAAACTGCAAAATTCTTCACGTTTACGGTCCATGAGACCCTCCGGAATGTGATGTTCACGGAAAGCCTCGCTGAACTCAGCCCAAGTAGTGACATGGCCCGCTGGGCGCATAGCTCCATAATTCTCCCACCATAGACTGGCGGGACCTTCAAGATGATATGCAGCAAAGGTGACCTTGTCAGCCTCCGCTACCAGCGCGGAACGCAGTTTGTGAGAGATACTGCGAAGCCAGTCATCAGCGTCGAGAGGCTCGACGGAGTGGTGGAACGTGGGTGGATGCAATTTGATAAAATCACTGAGTGACACCACGTTATGATAGAGGCAAAGGTGTCCCGTCTTTCGATGAGATGGTGGATTTCGCTTTGGTGGAAATCGACTTTGACGATCCGACTACGAACGTGCGAGGACGTCGCGCCTTAGCAATCGCTAAACCAACTCCGAGAGGTTATTGACCACGCCGGAGCACGATCAACCTGACCACGAAGGTCTGTTTCCTGCGAGCAAACGAAGAACAAGCAAGAAACTAAGATTGCAATCTGGATATTGCGAATATAAGATGAAAGCTTTATTGATCAAGGTGGGGTTCTGTGACGCCTTTGTCTGGTCGTTGAACACAAACGAAGTACGCGAAGTTGCAGCTATGGCGAACTTTTAATCTAAACAAAACCCAAAGTCTAAACGATGCCCTAAGGGCTGTATATATGGAGGAAGAGGGGGGGAATTTCGTGGCCCTTGGTGGAGGAGTCCGAAATCAACCCTATCTCTTGTTTCCCCACACATACGGACTCTAAAAATAGCCTATACTTATGTATTTCGAAATTACATGGGCCTAGCCCAATAATAAGGTGACGCAGCACCTAAAATAGCCTCGGGACGAAATTTATGAAGTGGCATCTTGTATATTTCGTCCAAGGCTTCATGCACCCATTATGGTGGCTTCAAAGTCCTGAAATCATCACTTGTAACTCCGTTCTTGTTCCCCTTGCGCATGCCATCATCTCCATGCTTGTTCTTGCTCCAATGTTCATCCTTCTCCAAGCTAGGCCCTTCATTTGTAAGCAAAACAAATGTATCCAATTTAGGCAGCATCATATTCTCATGAACATTAGAATCATTACCAAGAAACGAAAGTACCTGGTAATTTAGTTGGCGTGCACGAGCTCTAGTAATTGGTCCAGTATGTATAGCAGCAGGGGCTGTGGGTGTAACAATTGTATTGATGTCCTCATCACTGCGTCACCTTATTATTGGGCCAGGCCCATGTAATTTCGAAATACATAAGTATAGGCTATTTTTAGAGTCCGTATGTGTGGGGAAACAAGAGATAGGGTTGATTTCGGACCCCTCCACCAAGGGCCACGAAATTCCCCCCTCTTCCTCCATATATACAGCCCTTAGGGCATCGTTTAGACTTTGGGTTTTGTTTAGATTAAAAGTTCGCCATAGCTGCAACTTCGCGTACTTCGTTTGTGTTCAACGACCAGACAAAGGCGTCACAGAACCCCACCTTGATCAATAAAGCTTTCATCTTATATTCGCAATATCCAGATTGCAATCTCAGTTTCTTGCTTGTTCTTCGTTTGCTCGCAGGAAACAGACCCTCGTGGTCAGGTTGATCGTGCTCCGGCGTGGTCAATAACCTCTCGGAGTTGGTTTAGCGATTGCTAAGGCGCGACGTCCTCGCACGTTCGTAGTCGGATCGTCAAAGTCGACTTCCACCAAAGCGAAATCCATCATCTCATCGAAAGACGGGACACCTTAGCCTCTATCACCTAGTCCACCAGAACCTCTGGCGTAGGTCCTGATACATCTTAGTACTACTGGGATGAATGGTGAGAGGAGATTCATGAGCTTCCTTAAGGATTAATCGCCTTAGGTTGCGCACCTTGGGAACCACTAGTCGATTCCCGAAGTATACGACTCCTTGATCATTAATGGAGAAACAATTCGCAATTCCTTTTTGAATGTTCCTCTTGATGCGGGAAATTCCCGGATCTACCTTCTGTGCTTTGATAATTTGATCCGTAAGGGTAGGTTTTGCCACCAAGGTGGAGAGAAAACCTTGAGGTACAATGTGAAGGTTAAGTTTCCGAAATTCCTCATGGAGAAGCGGTTAACTTTGTTGTAACATCAGGTTGTTACAATAAGATTTACGACTTAGCGCATCAGCCATGACGTTGGCTTTCCCTGGGGTGTAGGTTATTCCTAAGTCGAAGTCTATGATCAATTCAACCCAACGTCTTTGCCTGAGATTCAGATCCGGTTGGGTGAAGATGTACTTCAGGCTTTGGTGATCAGTGAATATTTCGCAACGATTACCGAGGAGGTAATGTCGCCAGGTTTTAAGTGCATAGACTACGGCTGCAAGCTCTAGATCATGAGTAGGATAATTCTCCTCATGTGGGTGCAATTGCCATGAAGCGTAAGCAATTACGTGTCGATCTTGCATGAGAATGCAACCTAGTCCTTGTCGCGAGGCGTCGCAGTAGATAACAAAGTCCTTGGAGAAGTCTGGCGGTACCAGCACGGGAGCAGAGGTCAGGCGTCTTTTCAGTTCCTGAAAGCTGTGCTCACATTGTGGAGTCCATTCGAACTTCTTATCTTTCTTGAGGAGTTCGGTTAGAGGTTTAGCAACTTTGGAGAAGTTCTCGACAAAGCGACGACAATAGCTCGCTAAGCCCAGAAAACTCCGAACTTGCTTGACCGATTCGGGTGGAGTCCAATCAAGGACGGCTTGAACTCGCTCAGGGTTAACCGCAATACCTTTACCAGATATTACATGACCCAGATAGGTCACTTTTGACAACCAGAATTCACATTTAGAGAATTTGGCATAAAGACGATGCTCTCGAAGTTTCTTCAACACTAGCCTTAGATGTTCGGCATGTTCTTTCTCATTCTTGGAGTAGATGAGTATATCATCGAGATAAACTACGACGAATTTATCCAAATACTCCATGAAGATTGAGTTCATTAACCGAGAAAAGGTGGCTGGAGCGTTGGTTAATCCGAAGGACATGACGGTGTACTCGTATTGGCCATAACGAGTAACAAAGGCCGTTTTAGGAATGTCCCCGTTTCTGATTTTGATTTGATGGTATCCCAACCTCAAATCCATCTTGGAGAAGACTGAGGATCCAGCGAGCTGATCATACAGGTCGTTGATCCTGGGAAGCGGATATTTGTTCTTGATTGTGACCAAGTTGACAGGTCGGTAATCTACAACCATCCGGTCCGTACCATCCTTCTTCTTGACGAATAGGACGGGGCAAGCCCACGGAGATGAACTAGGGCGGATGAAACCCTTTTTCAAGGATTCATCGAGTTGTTTCTTAAGCTCGGCTAGTTCTAGTGGTGCCATCTTATAAGGTCTTCTAGCAATCAGAACGGTTCCTGGAATGAGGTCTATTACGAACTCAACATCCCTGTCAGGTGGAACACCTGGCAATTCCTCTGGAAAGACATCCGGGAAGTCACGGACTACCGGAATGTCCTCAAGGTCTGGCAAAGGGCTGGCGTTAAGAGAATATAATTGTCGCTTGGCTATTCGGGTCAAGACATTGACTATCTTCCCCGAAGGATGGGTGAGTTGAACAGTCCTAGAGAAGCAATCAATTTGGGCATGATGAGCTGACATCCAGTCCATACCCAAAATGATATTAATATCTGAAGATTTAAGGGCTATCAAAGACGCAAGGAAAACAAGTCTGTCGACTTGGATCTCATTTCCATAACTTACCCTAGAGGTCTGCCATCTAGACCCAGGGGTAGAGATTTCCATAGTGGACGGCAGATCACAGAATGCAACGTTATGCAAACGAGCATAATTTTCAGATATAAAGGAATGAGAGGCTCCTGTATCGAAAAGAACAGATGCCGGGTGGCAATTAACAAGAAGCGTACCGAGAACGACGTTGGGATCCTCTTGAGCTTCTTCGGCAGAGACACAGTTGACATGGCCACGTGAAGCGGTGACCGGTTTAGCATGAAACACCTTTCCTGTCGGCTTGCCACGGCCAACAGCTTTAGCAGATTGATTGGGGTTGGTCTGGGGACACTCACGCATATAACCCACACTTGAAACAAGTCACGAAACTGGTACGTGGAGGAGCATTATTGGTTGGACCCCCATAGGGCTTGGCTGGAGCAGACTGTTGAGCGGGGCGAGGCGCCTGGAAAGATGGCCTCGGTGTGAACCTGGGTGGCAGGGCGGTGTTGGGTACCCACACGCGGCGCTTCTGAGGACCAGCACCGGATGAGGAACCCGTGTCACGTCCATGCTTGCGTGTTGCGTCATAGTCAGTCTGACCAGTTTCAGCACTGATGGCTTTGTTGACTAGTTTCGAAAAAGATGTGCACTCATGCAGACGGAGGTTGCGGCGAAGCTCAGGACTAAGGCCCTTACGGAACCTTGCTTGCTTCTTGGCGTCAGTAGACACTTCCTCAGTTGCATAACGTGCAAGATTACCAAACTCCCTGCTATAGACATCCACAGAAAGTCGGCCTTGGGTGAAATTGCAAAATTCTTCACGCTTACGGTCCATGAGACCCTCCGGAATGTGATGTTCACGGAAAGCCTCACTGAACTCAGCCCAAGTAGTGACATGGCCCGCTGGGCGCATAGCTCCATAATTCTCCCACCATAGACTGGCGGGGCCTTCAAGATGATATGCAGCAAAGGTGACCTTGTCAGCCTCAGCTACCAGCGCGGAACGCAGCTTGTGAGAGATACTGCGAAGCCAGTCATCAGCGTCGAGAGGCTCGACGGAGTGGTGGAACGTGGGTGGATGCAATTTGATAAAATCACTGAGTGACACCACGTTAGTCCTCTGATGGTGTGCTGTATTCTGTTCTATACGCTCCAACAAACGGTTTGTCTCCCGCTTGTTTCTCTCAGCTTCCATCATAACCTCGGCTAGTGAAGGAGGTTGAGGCAGATGTTCATTTCTGGCTTCACTGCCTTCGGCCTGCTCTTGGGAAGCAGGATTAGCGCGTGTGTTGACCATCCTAGGTAGACAAGACAATGGTTTAGTCAGAATGATGAAATTCCGACATGGGATACATAATGTAAGAAATAATTCGGAATGCAAGATGATCATCCGTATGACATGGTAGATACAGAAACTGCTTCTTTATTCCATCGTCATACACACCATACAGGTTTAGTACAAGACCAAGCAAAGTACTAATACGGTGAAAAGAGGATTACATCTCATCGGAGGCATCCCAAGCTCCTATACATTATTTTTCTACATCTCCGGAAAGAGTACAAACTAGGTCATATCCCACGAGACACGCAGGACAATAGACGACACAGCTAGTGCGAACTAGTAATACTACTACTAACTCAGACCGATCCGTAGTAGTCCTCGTAGAAGTCACCTCCATAGCCTGGAAGTTCAACATGATCATCCGGAAACAGACGGTCTCGCGGAGCTTGTGGACCATAGGGGCTAGGATGAGGTCGTGGACCAACAAACGGTGGCCTGCGGGGACCGCGAGGTGGGGTGATGCCTCCTACATCATGCCAAACCATCACGTCTGGCAGAGCAGATCTCACAGGATAGAGATCGCGCATATCTGAATATCCAGCTTGCACCGCCGGTGCGAACCGAGTCAAAGTGGCCCAGTGGTCGGCACGGGTATTGAAGAGCTCTAACCTTAAGGCCCGATTTTCACGGTCCTTATCCTCGAGCATCTCAGCAGTGGTGCGAGTCCGTGAATCCTCCTGAGTGGAGTCAGCATAGATAGCCTGGAGATACCCTTGTGCTCCCGGAAGTGATCCTGGCATATACCGGAAATCAGAGTCCCGAAATAGACCAGATCTGACTCGCATAATGGTCATCATAGAGTAGGCGGCATCCTGCACAGCCATCTCAATAGTAACCCCGAGTCCATAGGAGCAGTGAAGAGGCTCAGTGGATCCAGGATAAGATGGAAATATCCTGACAGTGCAGAGATACTGGCTTTGATTAAAATCTCGGAATTGCTCTTCGACCGTGTACTCAGGATACCAGCGGTATCCAGCCTCAGTCATTACCCTGACCAACTTAGCAGTATGGCCGGGTACATCTAGGCATCGAGTCAGGCGAACCACTTGATTGAGGTCGCGAGTGGCCATCTGAAAGCATAATCATAATGCAAAGGCATTAGAATTTCTAGCAAAATTTCGGCAGCATAATAGCTGTAAATGCTCAAAAAGGATATTGAGACATTTGACGAAGGATTTCGTACACACTCAACATCATCATATCAAGTCTTGAAACCATTCCTACAACATAATGTGGTAGTAGAACTGAACTAGGCTGATAACCATCAAACTTATAAGGTACTACTGATTAGTAACACGTGATCCTGATAGAGAGAACAGATCCTAATTCCTTAACCCCCGGTGGAAGAATGGACTGACTCAGATCAGAATGTCATAAGGTATAAGGAGTAAAAAGAGCCTTACGTTCCAACCCACAAACAATTCCCCTACATATAACTAAAGAATTTCTAGACTCAACATCGACCAGTTTGGCTTGGAGAACCTACAGGCAGTCCGGCTCTGATGCCAACGCTGTCAGGACCCCGACTCGATGTCACATCGATCTAGCTGGTAACACCTCATATCACTTTGCGGCCTCACGCACGGTATCCCCACGTGTGTCGTCTTACCTTTTTCCCGGGACCGTTTGCGCCTTTTGGCTCACGTATATGATAGTGTCGCTAGCATCCATATGATAAAGAGCCCGGGCTGACATGACTAGTCGTAAACCCAAAGTGGCACAGACTTACAGGGACAGGCATCCATGACCCAGCTTCGAACGTGTCGGTCATCAGCAAGTGGGTCCGGGCTGTAGCACTGGGCTAGCAGGACTCCGGTAAACCGGGCTGTAGCGGGCTAACAGGACTCCGGTACTCAAAGCGTGACATTTCCCCGAAGGGACAGACACAGGAACGAAGAAGGACACATGCCGGCCAGCCTAAGTGTTCCAGAGCAGTAGCAAGCTACCATGGCTCAGCGGTAACACTAGGAGACATTTCCCGGTAAGAGAGGCTACTAAAGATAAACAACTAGATAGTCAGATCCCACACATACCAAGCATTTCAATCATACACACAATATGCTCGATATGTGCAAATACAACGAAGCATCACAACATGACTCTATGACACAAGTACTTTATTTAAGGCTCAGTGAGCCATACATAACATACACAAAGGTACGGGTCTCACGACCCCACATACAAGTCATACAGTCATACAAACCAGCAGCAGAAATAACTTGTCTGGGTACAGACAACTAGTAAAATAAAAGAGGCTTGGAAAGCCTAGCTATACTACGTGGTCCTTCACAAGCTCAGGGTCACCACCTGGGTCTTAGCCTACTCGTTGATGTCAACGTCTACATAGAACCCATCAGAAGGGGTTGCAGCGTCTTCTGTAAAAATGTAGATTATAGCAACATGAGTACAAAGGTACTCAGCAAGACTTACATCAGATCCTACATACATGCATAGTATCAAGAAGGGTTGGTGGAGTTATTGCAGCAAGCCAGCTTTGACTCTTGGCTAGACTATCCTACGATACTCCAACTTGAAATGGTTTTGCGCACACGAGTCCACTACTCACCACTTCAATACACTACCGAGGATCCACCTCCGTCTTCCTACGGAAGAGCCATCCTCGGCACTCACACTTATCTTGAGAATTTTAGTAGTTTCCATTTACTTGTCTATGAACTGTATAGGCAACCAAGTAGTCCTTTACCGCGGACGCGGCTATTCGAATAGATCATGTTAACCCTGCAGGGGGTACTTCTTCATACACGCTCTCACCACTTACCGTCGTTTACACGACATGTACTCGGCAACCTTCAAGCGGAAGCCCAACGTGGGTGTCGGCCACGACCTACCTAATCACCTAAGCCTCTAGTCCAGGTTTATCGCCTATTCAGGTTCCATCCGCAGGGAGTCCGGCCGAGGTTTCCCATACGGCCCCGAATGATGTGAACAGGGTTCCCGAGATACCTAACGGGTATTCGGTACACCCGGCCACGTACCTACCGCATCACAGCCCACCCCTACGGTCAGCGCTGTCCACGGCCTCCAGTAGGCTACAAACACCAGAAACTACTTGCAACTCCTGGACGGAGAACTAGGGTGAATAAGAAGTCGAGAGGGTCCATTGGTTTCGGGCCCAATGCATGGTAGTAGCTGATTCTTAAATCACACATACAGATCTCAGTGCTTAAGGTCGGCTTCAATGAAACAACCCACCATGTACTCCTACATGGCCTCTCATCGATACCTTTACCAAATCGTGTTCACCACACCACTCCCATTACCGACATAATCATTTCACTCTAGCCCATCACCCAGATGAACCAGACCTGACACAACTCTAAGCATAGCAGGCATAGCAAGGTAGGAACAACACATACATAGGGCTCAATCAACTCCTACACATGCTAGTGGGTTTCATCTAGTTACTGTGGCAATGACAGGTCATGCAGAGGAAATGGGTTCAACTACCACAGCACACAGCAGTTTGAATCGCGTTGTCTTAATGCAGTAAAAGAGAGCAGGAGCGAGAACATGGGATTGTATCGATATGATCAAATGGTTGGTTGCTTGCCTGATGGTTCGTTGCACGGATACGGTTCTTCGTTAGGGTAGTCACGGTACTCCTCGGGGACAGAACCTGTCGCAAAGGGCATCGATACACAAGCATTACCAAACAATGTGCAACAATATGATGCATGCATGAAACATGGCAACATGAGTGTATTGGGCTAATGCAACTAAAGCCAGAAGGGTTTGAACAAATTTGAATCAAAGATTCAAATTTCAAATTCAAATATGGCCTTTTAAAGTGCTTTTCCTTGTTCTGCTTGGATCATCAATTTAACTTGTTTGATCATGCATGAAAATAGTACAGATGGATAGATTGGATTTTTCTGATCATTTTTCATATATAATTTGTCCAATTTGGAGTTACAGAATAAAAGTTATGAATTTTTGAAGTTTAATTAATATTTTGGAATTTCCTGATTTAATTTAAATCCAGAAATATCATTACTGCGTCAGCCTGACGTCACAGTGACATCAGCAGGTCAACAGGGCTGGCTCGGGTCAAACCTGACGTGTGGGGGCCACATGTCAATGACAGGGGGGTTAAACAGATTTAAATTAATCCTAATTACTAATTAGTGGCGCTGGGGCCCACTGTCAGTGTCAGGGGGGTTGACTAACAGTAGTTAGCGCTAACCTAACCACCTGGCCGACAGGGCCCACGCGTCAGTGACCCTGGGGGGTCAAACCCCAGGTGGGTCAGGTCAAACCCCACCGGCGACATGACGCCGGCGAGATCCGAGACGGCGGCGAGAGTGCTTTTTGCCATTCCGGCGACCAAATGGACGGCGGAAGGTATCTACGTGTTGCTGAGGCTGAGCCGCGTCTATTGGTGGTGGTGGTTGGGCTCGGGGTGGCCGGAGTTGACGGCGGCGAGCTCGGCTGCGGCGGCCGGAGTTCGGGTGCGGTCGGGATCAGTGTTGCAAGGGGTTTGGGGAGGCGCTGGTGCGTTCTATGTGCTCCTGGTGATGTGTGGAGCACGATGGTGTGCTCGGTTGGGCGCTACGGCGACCGTGGCCACGACGGCGACATCGCCGGCGGCGTGGAGCTCTCGGTCGAGGTGGAGCTAGGGCCTAGAGGTCGGGAGAGACCAGGGAAGAAGGGGGAAACGCTCCGGGGGCTCACCGTGGTTGCAGTGGGCGTCGAAGCGGGCTCGGGGACGCGCCGGAGACGACGAATTTGACGGCGACGGTGGTCGGAGTCCGAAGAGGGGAACGGCGACGTGGCTGCGATGCAGGGCTTCCGGGGACCCGTGGAGCGGTGGGGAGGAAGAGGGAGTCGAGGCGGAGCTCCTGAGCTAATCGGGGGAGCGAGGGGTGGTCGGAGGCAGTGGCTAAGGCGAACGGCGGCGACGGTGTGCTTCGGCCGTGAGAGGGAGAGAGCGAGGGAGAGGAAGGAGAGAGCCGGGGAGAGTGAGAGAGAGCAAGGGGGATCGGGACGGGCTGCGGGCGTCGTCCACGCGGCCAGGAGGGCGTCGGCAAGCAGGAGGTGGGCGTGCGGCCGTGCGCGCGCGAGCACGCAGCAGCTTCGGGGCGTGGGGAGGAAGACGACGGGGAGCTACAGTGCTGGGCTGGGTCGGTTGCTGGCTGGGCCGGCCGGCTGGCTGGGCCGCATAGGTAAGTCTTCCCCTTTCTTTTCTGTTTTCTGTTTTTATTTAATATATCTGCAACTTTGTTGAATTAAATGAAATACCTAGGCAACTCCAAAAATCACCAAACTACTCCTGGCTCATAGTTGGATTATTTCCAACATGAAACATTTTAGTTTGGAGATATTTGAGCATTTAAATATTTTATATTATTTTAAATGCCCAAATTCAAATAACTATGATTTAATTCAAAACCCTAGGATGGCCTAGGAAAATGTGCACCACTTTTGGCAGAGGTTCTGAACCAAGGCAAAAATGATGGGCATTTTAGAAGGGCATTTCAGGTTCATTGAAAAATTATTTTAGTAACCCTAGTTGGTTTCAGAGGGGACTGGGGGTTCTGTCTTCCCCATTTCAAGTTTCTGATGAATGAGTAAACATGATGCAACACTCTAATGCATGACTAGCTAGGGTGTGACATCATGAGGCAAAGGGAACAGAAGTGTGATGTGTTGTATAGGTTCGCCTAACCAGCTTCATAGTCTGCTTGGTGGTCAGCACGCCTTGCTAGAGGCCGCTACCAACCGTGCAGGTCGGAGGTGATCCGAACTATGACCAAGCTGACTTGAACCTAAGGGGTCGCGCGCTTAAGGGAAGGAACCTACGAGGTCGGATCCGAGGACACTGGTCGGATGTGATCCGAGCTGTATTCGGATTGTGGCCGAGTAGACATGTGGGCTTTAGGGTCCATGCGAGGCCCAAGTGTTGAGCCTGCGACAGACGCCTATATAAAGTGGAGGTGCAACACACTCATGTCATTTGATCGCTTCGGTGCTGTCACTAGGGTTTGCATGTGTTGCGAATAGCCACCTCCACTCGCCGCCGACTGTGTGATCGTATCTAGCAGTCTGTCGCACAGTGTTCCTCCTGCATGCGCAGATACCATTAGAGGCGGTGCACTTGTGACGCTCCGGAGAACTAGTATGTGGGATCGGACGACCGGCTGTTCGAGGGACATCGGACGAGGAGGAGACGATCCACGCGAACGTGCTGCCCCAACTCTTCTTCTGCTGCACGGCACTACGCCTCTAGTGGTAACGAACTATGATCCATCTCCTGTAGCATGTTCCTGTTGTTGTGCGCGTTGGAAAATTTTAATTTGCAGTCGACGCACCCTACCGTAGAACCCAACAATGGTATCAGAGCCTCTGCTATAGGATTTGGATTCAGATCGTATGCATATTAGATATGTGGAGGCGGCAGATGAGATCTATTGTCCTTGATGAGATCGGCTATGTGCATGGTTGATGAGATCAATTGCTCATGGGGATTGAAGAGGCTATGTTTTCTGATGATTGGAGTCGATGAGCTGGTGACACAACCTACCCCTACCGGTCGGTATGTGCCGTCGGGGTTAACAGTGAAACATAAACCCAAATCGGACTCGCGATGATCGATAAGATCGGTCAGATCATAAAATTCGGCGTGATCGGAGTTCAGATGTGATCTATGATTTCCAAAAACGTCAGGCATTGCCCGCACTCGCGAGTGTGCGTAGCGCCTTGTTTTTTGTACATGATCACTCAAACCGGTAGAATGCGATTCTATGCATAACTTTATTTTGCAGGGTTTGATGTGAATAGTATGGCTCATGTGTATGTGATGCATGTGTGTAAATTATACATGGCCTGCATGTCATGTTTGTCAGCCGGCAGGAGCCAAAGTGCTGTCATTATATTGTATAATGACCTGTGTGTCGACATGTGACTCTATGTAAAATTCATTACTACTTGTAGTAGTTAGATAATAGATATCAGGTTGGTGGCTTGGCATCCCGACGTGACAAACAAGATGGAGGTCATAGATGGTCATCGGAGTCGGAGCCGACCTGGAAGAACGTCCATGAAGGAGCCATACTATTTCACGATATATGTTTATATGTGATTGTTATGCTTCTTTGTTTCGATGCATGTTAGAATGGTAGAATGATCCCTCATGAATATCAAGCAAGTTGCCATCCCCGATGTTGCACCTTCGCATGTCAAGTACGTCTAGTAGTGGGCTCATAAAATTGGGGTGCTGCTGGGTGTCCTTGAACTGAAGGGTTCGTGTCGGACACGGACATGTACTACATCAGGTTAACTTGACAAGGCTATCAAAATGGTTTTGGGCCTTGTGGCAAAGAAGGTTGGGAGCCGGGGTATGAGATACCTTCCCGACCGATAGGAGTCGTGTAGAGATACGATTAGCAAGGAGTTGCTTACCACATAGGTATGTTGGCTAGCGGTGATGCTAAAGCTCACTAGTCGCGTGCGCTAGTCGGATCCTGGATCACTGAGAGTTTGCGGAGGGATGCTGACTTCAGTGGGAGTATTTCTGTTTAGGCTTGAATTACTCTACATAAACACATTGCTTAGTGATTGCATATTTTCTGTTGTAGATCAATGGCACCACCTGCTCAACCCAACTTTTCATTGAAATCAATTCTGGAAAAGGATAAACTGAATGGAACAAACTTTACCACCTGCTATAGAAATCGGAGAATTGTTCTCAAGCATGATAAAAAGGAACATGTTCTAGAGGATCCACTTCCAGAGGAACCTGCCGATAATGCTAATGCCAAAACTAAGAATGCCTACCAGAAACTCGTTGATGAATCAACGGAGATCAGCTGTCTGATGTTGGCTTGTATGGATCCCGATTTGCAACAGCATTTCGAAAATGTTAAGGCTTACGATATGATCGAGAGTCTCAAGAGCATGTTTCAGACACTGGCTAGGACCGAAAGGTTGATCGTCTAGCGATCCTTGATGGATTGCAAGCTGAAGGAAGGTGATCCACTAAGCCCACATGTGATCAAAATGATCGGATATGTGCAAGCTTTGGATCGTTTGGGCTTCCCGCTCTTGGATGAGCTGGCTACTGATACTATTGTGGGTTCTCTTCCGCCCAGCTATGGGACATTCATCTCAAACTATCATATGCATGGCATGGATAAGAAGCTCACTGAATTGCATGGGATGCTCAAGGTGGCAGAGCAAGATATTAAGAAAGGCACGCATCAAGTGTTGATGGTGCGGAAAACGGCTAAGTTCAAGAAGAGTTGGTCCAAGAAAAAGGCTAAGGCAAAGGGCACGGAGACGGTAACCTCCGCCGCTGCGCCAAAGTCTGGACCGGACTCGAAGACCATTTGCTATCACTACAAGAAGACCAGTCACTGGAAGAGGAACTGTAGCAAGTGGCTTGTAGAGAATGGCAAGAAGACCGAGAATGCTACTTCAGGCAAAGTTACACTTGTTGCATATGTTATAGACATTTACCTTGCTGACATACCTAGTAGCTCTTGGGTATTTGACACCGGATCGGTTGTTCACATTTGCAACTTGATGCAGGGGCTAGTAAGAACTAGGCGTGTGGCAAAAGGGGAGATTGACATCAGGGTCGGCAACAAAGCAAGAGTTGTTGCGTTGGAGGTCGGCACGATGCAGCTCCAGCTTCCTTCCAGATTCATTATGGAATTGAATAATTGTTATTACATTCGTGCACTTAGTCGGAACATTATTTCTGCCTCATGTTTGATGTGTCAAGGTTATGAATTCAATTTAAAGGACAATGGTTGTTCAATATTTTTGAATGGTATGTTCCACGGCTATGCACCCATTGTTGATGGGCTATTTATATTGAATTTAGAACATGAACCGGTCTATAACGCGAATGTCAAGAGGCATAAGCCTAATGAGATAAATCCGTCATACTTCTGGCATTGCCGGCTTGGAAACATTAGTCTGAAATGCATGAAGAAGCTCCATGATGATGGACTCCTAACTTCGTCCGACTTTGAGTCATTCGAGACATGCAAATCATGCTTGCTCGGCAAGATGACTAAGTCTCCTATTGCAAAGAGTTGCGAGAGGGCATCCAAGCTATTGGAACTTATACATAGTGATGTGTGTGGTCCAATGAGCACAATCGTCAGAGGTGGCTATCAGTACGTCGTGACTTTTGCCAACGACTTGAGTAGATTTGGATATATATATTTGATGAGGCACAAGTCAGAAACTTTTGAAAAGTTCAAAGAGTTTCAGAATGAGGTTGAGAATCTACTCGGCAAGACTATAAAACTTCTGCGATCTGATCGTGGAGGTGAGTACATGAGCCAGGAGTTTGATGATCATCTGAAAAGTCGAGGTGTAGTACCTCAGCTCACACCTCCGGGTACGCCATAGAGAAACAACGCGTCAGAACGGAGGAATATGACCTTGTTGGACATGGTCTGGTCTATGATGAGAATATCAGATTTACCCTTGTCATTCTGGGGATACACTCTAGAAACTGTAGCTTTCACACTTAATAGGGTACCATCAAAATTCGTAGACAAGAAACCACATGAGATGTGGACCGGGAAGAGTCCTAGTTTGTCTTTTCTAAAGATTTGGGTTTGTGAAGCATTTGTCAAGCGACTTATGTCACACAAGCTTACACCTAAATCAGATAAATGCATATTCGTGGGATATCCGAGGGAAACCTTGGGATATAGCTTCTACAACCGGGAAGAGAACAGAGTGTTTGTTGCTCGGAACGGGGTTTTCCTTGAGAAAGAGTTTCTTAGTCGGGAGGCCAGTGGGAGGACGGTTCGACTCGAAGAAATTCGAGGACCACTCGGGGATGGCTTGGCTGGTGACGAGATCATACCGGAGTCAGTCAAGGAACCCGTAGTGGAAGCGGCACCGGAACCACGGAGGTCGGAAAGATTGCGCAGAGTGCGTGATGGGTTTTTGCTAGAAAGCGATGAGCCAACCATGTATGCAGAAGTGATGGTGAGCCCAGATTACGAGGCATGGCTGGAGGCCATGAGATTCGAGTTAAAGTCCATGGATGAGAATCATGTCTGGGACTTGGTTGATCCGCCGCCTGGCGTAACAGCCATTGGTTGCAAATGGGTCTTTAAGAAGAAAACCGATGTGGATGGAAATGTTCAGATCCACAAAGCTCAGCTTGTCGCTAAAGGTTATGGACAAGATCAAGGAATTTACTATGATGAGACTTACTCGTCGGTAGCGATGCTGAAATCGGTGAGGATCGTACTAGCTATAGCTGCATATTTTGATTACGAGATATGGCAGATGGATGTCAAAACGCTTTCCTTCATGGAAATTTAACTGAGGATGTGTATATGATACAGCTCGAGGGTTTTGTCGATCCGACTAGCACAAGTAAGGTATGCAAGCTCAAGAGATCCATTTATGGGTTGAGGCAAGCATCTCGGAGTTGGAACATTCGTTTTGATGAGGTCGTCACTGGTCTCGGTTTCATCAAAAGCAAAGAGGACTCTTGTTTATACAAGAAGTTAAGCGAGAGCTCGATAGTGTTTTTGATCTTGTATGTGGATGACATACTACTGATCGGAAATGATGTTTCGATGCTAAACTCGGTCAAGGAGTCATTGAATGGCAAGTTTTCGATGAAGGACCTTGGTGAGGCAGTATATATTTTAGGCATTAAGATCTATAGAGATAGATTGAGGAGGCTGCTCGGCTTAAGTCAGAGCACATACATAGATAATGTGTTGAACCGGTTCAACATGAGTGAGGCGAAGAAAGGTTTATTGCCACTCTCACATGGTATAAGGCTAAGAGAGACTCGGAGTCCTTCGACATCTGATGAGCGAAGAAGGATGAGTAGGATTCTGTATGCCTCTGCAATCGGATCCATCATGTATAACATGATATGTACAAGGCCTGATGTTGCTTTTGCAATAAGCCTAACAAGCATATACTAGGCCAACCCAGGTGAGAGTCACTGGGCAACAGTAAAGACTATTTTGAAGTACCTGAAAAGGACTAAAGAGATGTTCCTAGTTTATGAAGGTGAGGAAGAGCTCGTCATAAGGGGTTACGCTGATGCTAGTTTCCAAACTGACAAAGATGATTGTCGATCATAGTCCGGATTCGTGTATGTCCTGAACGGAGGGGCAGTGCACTGGATGAGTCCCAAGCAGGATACGATGGCCGATTCTACCACAGAAGCCAAAAACATTGCGGCTTGTGAAGCTGCAAAGGAAGGTGTTTGGAGCCGGCATTTTCTAGACGATCTTGGTATTTTCCTAGCCTCGGTGAAACCGTTGGACCTTTATTGTGATAATTCTGGTGCCATCACACAAGCCAAGGAGCCGAGGAATCACCACAAGGTCAGACACATAGATTGGAAATATCACCTGATACGAAAGATCGTAAAAAATGGTGATGTACAGTTATGGAAGATTCACACGGATGCAAATGTTACAGATCCGTTGAATAAGCCGCTTCCAAGACCCAAGCATGAGGCACACGTTAGAGCTATGGGAATTCGATATCTATTTGATTGACTCTAGTGCAAGTGGGAGACTGTTGGAGATATGCCCTAGATGCAATCATGTATGATGATATTTCCTATGTGTTTATGAATAAAGATAGTCCTTGGACATTATCAATGATGTGTATCAGCAAGTACGTGACTTGTTTGTGGGACTATGCATTGTATGATGACTGTCCTAAAAGGTTCCTAGTCGAAAGGGTTGTGTGGACGCGCAGCTGACTAGACTAGCATATGACACGATCGATGGCTTGGTCTTACTAGCCATGGAGCATTGGATGCTAACCAGATAATATGGACATGGAAAGGTCTGGTCGGATTCGACATAGTTGGATCCGAGTCGAGATAAGATCCGTGTCGGACAGACCCAACTATGAGAGCAGCGATATGTCATCTGTGAGTCTCTAGTACAACATCCATTCTATGTCCTAAGACCTGAGCTGACGCATGTACTCGGGATGGTGACAGACCTACATTGGGCCGACCAAACGCTACTCCATAACTGGGTAGTTAAGGTAGGTTTCAGGCTTGTCCAGGCCCATGCTGCGAGACATGGTCGAGTAAGATGGGATTTGCCCCAGTAATTAGGAGAGATATACTCTGGGCCCGTCGTGTGATCCTACCAGGATAAGCATGGCCATGCGACAAGGATTATGAGATAATCCGGATAGTGGTCGGCATCACTGGAACGAGAAAGAGGTCGGGCTAGCACAAGGATGACAGTCTCGCCTTGAGCTTGACCACATATATCATGAGGCAAAGGGAACAGAAGTGTGACACATTGTACATGTTTGCCTAAGCAGCTTCATAGTCTGCTTGGTGGTCCGTACGCCTTGCTAGAGGCCGCTACCAACTGTGCAGGTCGGAGGTGATCCGAACTGCGCAGGTCGGAGGTGATCCGAACTGCGACCAAGCTGACTTGAACCTAAAGGGTCGCACGCTTAAGGGAAGGAACATACGAGGTCGGATCCGAGGACACTAGTCGGATGTGACCCGAGCTGTATTCGGATTGTGGCTGAGTAGACATGTGGGCTTTAGGGTCCGTGCGAGGCCCAAGTGTTGAGCCTGCGACGGACGCCTATATAAAGTGGAGGTGCGGCACACTCATGCGATTTGATTGCTTCGGCGCTGTCACTATGGTTTGCATGTGTTGCGAATAGCCACCTCCACTCGCCGCCGACTGTGTGATCGGCCCTAGCAGTCTGCCGCACGGTGTTCCTCCTGCACGCGCGGATATCGTTAGAGGCGGTGCACTTGTGCCGCTCCAGCAAACTAGTACGTGGGATCGGACAACCGGCTGTTCGAGGGAGATCAGACGAGGAGGAGACGATCCACGTGAACACGCTGCCCCAACTCTTCTTCCGCTGCACGGCACTGCGCGTCTAGTGGTAACGAACTGTGATCCATCTCCTGTAGCATGTTCATGTTGTTGTGCACGTAGGAAAATTTTAATTTGCAGTCGACGCACCCTACCGTAGAACCCAACACCACGGACACCGAGGAATTCCTCTGGCTATACGCGCAGGCCATCCAAGCGACGGGTAGCGATGACAAGGCCATGGAAAATTAGCTCACCATGGCCCTCGCGGAAATACCACGCTCCTGGCTATGCAGCCTCCTGGAGGCCTCGGTGTCCTCCTGGGAGGGGCTTCGCGGCAAATTCATCACGCGCTTCATGGTGCCGTCACCCCATGTAGTCACATGCATCATCGGCAGGTCACAAGCACCTGCCTCTAACAACCACGTCAAGCAGCTCTTCCGTCGGGCAAGCGCTACACGGCCATAGCAAAAGGCTTCTCGAGGCCTCAAGACGACCGAGGTCAACGTCACCTTCAATTCCAGAGATCATCCCAAGACCATAGCGGCTACGAGTGCCCTCCCCATGCTATGCACGCCCACCATCAGCAAACTCACATCACCAAGACCCTCATCGATGGTGGCGCTGGCCTGAACGTCCTGTCTGTGGAAGCCTTCAACCTGCTCCAGATGTCGTACGACCAGCTCGAACCCTCCAAGCCCTTCTCGGGGGTGGTCAAGGGCTCAACCACCCCCTTGGGGCCAGTGCGCCTCCCCGTCACCTTTGGCACGTGCGAAAACTAGCGCACCAAGCTCATTAACTTCAACATGGCCCGCATCAGCCTTCCGTACAACGCCATCTTTGGGTATCCGGCCCTCGCCAAGTTCATGACGGCAACCCATTTAGGCTACAACATCATCAAGATGCCGCACAACAGTGGCATCATCACACTGACCGGAGATACGAAAGACGTGGTCCAGGCCCTCAAGCTCGCTTATAGGGCTGCGGCGGCCTCGTGCCCCGGCTTCCAAGGCCGCGCCCGCAAAGAAAAAGCAGTAGTTTTCTCAGGACCATGCCGAGACGAAGCAGGTGCCTGTCTACAGCAGGGGCTCGGGCCCCATGTTCACCATAGGTGCGGGCCTCCCTTGTACCAGGAAGAGGTGTTGGTTGGCTTCCTGAGGGGAAACAAAGATCTTTTTGCGTGGAAAGCGTCTAACTTGGTTGGTGTCTCGAAGGAGGTGATCGAGCACCACCTGATGGTGTGCCCGGGCGCACGCCCGGTGAAGCAGAAGGCGCGATGTCATGCACCGGAGAAGCAAACGTTCATCGTCCAGGAGGTCCCCAAGCTGCAAGAGGTCGATGTCATTCAGGAAGTATGGCACAGCGACTGGTTAGCAAACCCAATGATCGTTCCCAAGAAATGATGGAAGGAGCGCATGTGCATCGACTTCACGAGTCTCAACAAAGCCTGCCTTCAGGACCCTTTACTACTTCCGCGCATTGACTAGATCGTGGATTCCACTGCCGAGTGCGATCTATTGTGCTTTTTGGATGCCATCTCAGGGTATCATCAAATCAAGATGGCGGTGGACGATGTCGAGAAAACAGCCTACATATCCCCGTGCGGCGTGTATTGCTACATATGCATGCCCTTCGGGCTGAGAAATGCCAGGGCGACCTTCCAGCGGTTGATGCACTTCGCGCTCGGGTCATGATACGTCTCCAACGTATCTATAATTTTTGATTGTTCCATGCCATTATATTACCCCTTTTTGGATGTATATGGGCTTTATTTTACATATTTATATCATTTTTGGGACTAACCTACTAACCGGAGGCCCAACCCGTATTGCTGTTTTTTTTGCCTATTTCAGTATTTCGAAGAAAAGGAATATCAAACGGAGTCCAAACGAAATGAAACCTTCGGGAGAGTGATTTTTGGAACGAACGTGATCTAGAGGATTTGGAGTGCAAGCCAAGAAGCAGCCGAGGCGGCCACGAGCGTGGAGGGCACGCCCACCCCTATAGGGCGCCCCCCTGTCTCGTGGGCCCCTCAGGCGGCCACCGACCTACTTCTTCCTCCTATATATACCCACGTACCCCGAAAACATCCAGGGAGCCAACGAAAAACAATTTCCACCGTCGTAACCTTCTATATCTGCGAGATCCCATCTTGGAGCCTTCGCCGGCGCTCCGCTGGAGGGGGAATCGACCACGGAGGGCTTCTATATCAACACCATAGCCCCTCCGATGAGTTGTGAGTAGTTTACCACAGACCTTCGGGTCCATAGTTATTAGCTAGATGGCTTCTTCTCTCTTTTTGAATCTCAATACCATGTTCTCCCCCTCTCTTGTGGAGATCTGTTCAATGTAACTCTTTTTGCGGTGTGTTTCTCGAGATCCGATGAATTATGGGTTTATGATCAAGTTTATCTATGAGAAATATTTGAATCTCCTCTGAATTCTTTTATGTATGATTGAGTTATCTTATCTTTGCAAGTGTCTTCGAATTATCAGTTTGGTTTGGCCTACTAGATTGATCTTTCATGCCATGGGAGAAGTGCTTATCTTTGGGTTCAATTTTGCGGTGTCCTTACCCAGTGACAATAAGGGTTGCAAGGCACGTATTGTATTGTTGCCATCGAGGATAAAAAGGTGGGGGTTATATCATATTGCATGAGTTTATCCCTCTACATCATGTCATCTTTCTTAATGCGTTACGCTGTTCTTCTGAACTTAATACTCTAGATGCATGCTGCATAGTGGTCGATGTGTGGAGTAATAGTAGTAGATGCAGGCAGGAGTCGGTCTACCTGTCACGTACGTGATGCCTATATACATGATCTTGCCTTGATAATCTCATAATTATTCGCTTTTCTATCAATTTCTTGAGAGTAATTTGTTCACCCACCGTAACACTTATGCTATCTTGAGAGAAGCCACTAGTGAAACCTATGGCCCCCGGGTCTATCTTTTATCGTATAAGCTTTCAATCTAATTTTATTTGCATCTTTACTTCTCCAATATATATTATAAAATACCAAAAATATATTTAACTTATCATACTATCTCTATCAGATCTCACTTTCGCAAGTGACCGTGAAGGGATTGACAACTCCTTTATTGCGTTGGTTGCGAGTTCTTTGTTTGTTTGTGTAGGTGCGTGGGACTTTTGAGGAGCCTCCTACTGGATTGATACCTTGGTTCTAAAAAACTGAGGGAAATACTTACGCTACTATTGCTGCATCACCCTTTCCTCTTCAAGGAAAACCAACGCAAGCTCAAGACGTAGCAAGAAGGATTTCTGGCACCATTGCCGGGGAGGTCTTCGCTCAAGTCAAGACATACCAAGTAACCATCACAAACTCATCTCCCTCACATTTACATTATTTTCCATTTGGCTCTCATTTTCCTCTCCCCCACTTCACCCTTGCCATTTTATTCGCCCTCTATTTTCCCCTCTCTCGCTTGTCTTTTTGTGTGCCTGTTTATCCTTAGGACTTTGTCTAAGAGTACCGACCTCCTTCTTAGAAGGTTGGAAGAGATTGAATCAAACATTAGAAGTTTTATGTCTTTGCAATTTAAGCACAATAATTTCTTCAGAAAAGAGCTTAAAGAACAAAAAGGTTTTTGGGGGTTTATGAACAAGGAGCTTGATGATATGTCTAAAGAATTTTATGGTTTGAACTCTCAAATTACCCGGCTTGAAAATTCTATAGCCCAAATTTCTGATAAGCAAGCTACCTTAGTCAATAAGATGGCTGCCAAACCAGAAAACTTAGGTGAAAATAATGATGAAGATCTTAAAGTTATTGATGTGTCCCCTATTAGATCTTTGTTTTGCAATATGAATCTTAATAATAATCGGACTGGAGATGAGTCAACTTTAGTTAGAAGGCGTCCCAATAATTCAGAGTTTTAAGATCTTGATGCTAAATTTGGTAAAAGTGGGATTGGAGAGGTCATGACTTTAAATAGCATTGAACCCACTATCTCGGATTTCAAGGAATTTGATTATGATAATTGTTCTTTAGAAGGTTGTATTTCCTTGTTGCAATCCGTTATTAATTCTCCTCATGCTTATAGTCAAAATAAAGCTTTTAACAAATATAACGTTGATGTCTTGATGCAATCTTATGATGAAAAACTTAATTTGGAAGTTTTTATACCAAGAAAACTTAATGATGAGTGGGAACCTACTATAAAGATTATTATTAAAGATCAGGAGTATTTTGCTTTGGGTGATTTGGGTGCTAGTGTTTCTACGATTCCGAAAACTTTATGTGATATTCTAGGTTTCCATGATCTTGATGACTGCTCTTTAAATTTGCACCTTGCGGATTCCGCCGTTAAAAATCCAATGGGAAGGATCAATTATGTTCTCCTTGTTGCAAATAGAAATTTGGTGCCCGTAGATTTTATCGTTCTTGATATAGATTGCAATCTTTCTTGCCCTATTATTCTTGGTAGACCTTTCATTAGAACGATTGGTGCGATTATTGATATGAAGGAAGGGAATATTAGATTCCAATTTCCATTAAGGAAAGGCATGGAGCACTTTACAAGAAAGAAAATCAAGTTACCTTATGAATCTATCATGCGAGCTACTTATGAATTGAGTGCCAAAGATGGCACTACTTAGATCTTTCTTCGCTTTTATGCCTAGCTAAGGGCGTTAAACGATAGCGCTAGTTGGGATGCAACCCAATTTTATTTGTGTTTTTTGTTTTTGTTTCTGTTTAGTAATAAATTTTTCATCTACCTTCTGTTTATATGTGTTTTATGTTTTAATTAGGGTTTGTGCCAAGTAGAACCTATAGGATAACCTACGGTGATAGTTAATTTGATTCTACTGAAAAACAGAAACTTTGCACGCATGAAATTAGTTTTGTTAAATCACAGAAACGTGATTTTGCGTTGATTCGTTTTGTTGTAGATCAATAGACATGTTTTCCAGGACTTCCTATTTTGGTAGGATTTTTTGAGTTGTAGAAGTTTGCGTTAGTTACAGATTGCTACAGACTGTTCTGTTTTTGACAGATTCTGTTTTTCGTGTGTTGTTTGCTTATTTTGATGCATCTATGGCTAGTATTAAGTGGTATGAACCATAGAGAACTTGAAATACAGTAGGTTTAACACCAATATAAATAAATAATGAGTACATTACAGTACTTTATGTGGTGGTTTTGCCTTCTTTCACTAACGGAGCTTATGAGATTTCCTGTTGAGTTTTGTGTTGTGAAGTTTTCAAATTTTTGGGTAAAGATTTGATGGACTATGGAATAAGGAGTGGCAAGCGCCTAAGCTTGGGTATTCCCATGGCACCCTAAGATATTCAAGAGTAGCCAAAAGCCTAAGGTTGGGGCCTCTTTCGTCTTCGTTCATTGGTAACTTTACTTGAAGCTATATTTTTATTCGCCACATGATATGTGTTTTGCTTGGAGCGTCGTCTATGATATTAGTATTTGATTTTTAGTTTTCCACAATCATCGTTTCTGTACACACCTTTTGGGAGAAGCCCACTTGATTGAAATTTATTAGAATACTCTATGTGCTTCACTTATATCTTTTGAGCTAGATAGTGTTTGCTCTAGTGCTTCACTTATATCTTTTAGAGCACGGTGGTGGTTTAATTTTGTAGAAATTGCTAGTCTCTCATGCTTCACTTATATTATTTTGATAGTCTTTTAGAACAGCATGGTATTTTCTATGGTTATAAAATTGGTCCTAGAATGGTAGGCATCCAAGTTGGGTATAATAAAAATTATCATAGGAAGTGAATTGGATGCTATGATCAATTTGATACTTGATAATTGTTTTGAGATATGGAGGTAGTGATATCAAAGTCATGCTAGTTGGATGATTATGAATTTAAAGAATGCTTGTGTTGAAGTTAGCAAGTCCCGTAGCATGCACGTATGGTTAAAGTTGTGTAACAAATTTGAAGCATCAAGTGTCCTTGGATTGTCCATCCTTATGAGTGGCGGTTGGGGACGAGCGATGGTCTTTTCCTACCAATCTATCCCTCTAGGATCATGCGCGTAGTGCTTGGTTTTTGATGACTTCTAAATTTTTGCAATTAGTATATGGGTTCTTTTGACTAATGTTGAGTCCATGGATTATACCCACTTTTACCTTTCCATCATTGCTAGCCTCTTCGGTACCATGCATTGCCCTCTCTCACCTTGAGAGTTGTTGCAAACTTCGCCGGTGCATCCAAACCCCGTGATATGATATGCTCTATCACACATAAACCTCCTTATATCCTCCTAAAAACAGCCACCATACCTACCTATTATAGCATTTCCATAGCCATTCCGAGATATATTGCCATGCAACTTTCCACCGTTCCGTTTATCATCATGACACGCATTACTTTTGTCATATTGGCATTGCATGATCATGTAGTTGACATCGTATTTGTGGCAAAGCCACCATGCATAATTTCATACATGTCACTCTTGATTCATTGCACCATCCCAGTACACCGCCGGAGGCATTCATATAGAGTCATATCTTGTTCTGGTTTCGAGTTGTAATTCATGTGTTGTAAATCAATAGAAGTGTGATGATCATCATTATTAGAGCATCATCCCTTTAGTTTCTTTTGTTGAGCTTCAAAGTAAAATAAATAAAAGGGGGCAATGTTACTATCTCTTTTCCACACTTGTGCTTCAAAGTAGCACCATGCTCTTCATGTACTAGTGGAAATTTTTCATTATAGAACTTGGCTTGTATATTCCTACGATGGGCTTCCTCAAAATGCCCCGGGTCTTCATGAGCAAGCAAGTTGGATGCACACCCACTTAGTTTCTTTTGTTGAGCTTTCATTCATTTATAGCTCTAGTGCATCCGTTGCATGGCAACACCTACTCCTCATGTTGACATAAATTGATGGGCATCTCCATAGCCCGTTGATTATCCTCATCAATGTGAGACTTTCTCTTCTTTTGTCTTCTCCACACAATCCCCATCATTAAGTATGAAACAATTGCTTGGCTTGTCATTGGGGGTGTAGAATTTGGGAACATTTTTTGTGTGACGAAAAATGAAGCATAGCCTAACTATATGATTTTGTAGGGATGAACTTTCTTTAGCCATGTTATTTTGAGAAGACATGATTTCTTTTATTAGTATGCTTGAAGTATTACTATTTCTTTTATCAATATGAACTTTGAATCATTTGGATCTGAACATTCATGCCACAATAAAGAAAATTACATTGAGAATTATGCTAGGTAGCATTCCACATCAAAAATTCTGTTTTTATCATTTACCTACTCGAGGACGAGCAGGAATTAAGCTTGGGGATGCTTGATACGTCTCCAACGTATCTATAATTTTTGATTGTTCCATGCTATTATATTACCCCTTTTTCGATGTTTATGGGCTTTATTTTACATATTTATATCATTTTTGGGACTAACCTACTAACCGGAGGCCCAGCCCGTATTGCTGTTTTTTTGCCTATTTCAGTATTTCGAAGAAAAGGAATATCAAATGGAGTCCAAACGGAATGAAACCTTCAGGAGTGTGATTTTTGGAATGAATGTGATCCAGAGGACTTGGAGTGCAAGCCAAGAAGCAGCCGAGGCGACCACGAGGGTGGAGGGCACGCCCACCCCTACAGGGCACGCCCCCTGTCTCGTGGGCCCCTCGGGCAGCCACCGACCTACCTCTTCCTCCTATATATACCCACATACCCCGAAAACATCCAGGGAGCCAACAAAAACAAGTTCCACCGCCGTAACCTTCTGTATCCGCGAGATCCCATCTTGGAGCCTTCATCGGCGCTCCGCTGGAGGGGGAATCGACCACGGAGGGATTCTACATCAACACCATAGCCCCTCCGATGAGTTGTGAGTAGTTTACCACAGACCTTCGGGTCCATAGTTATTAGCTAGATGGCTTCTTCTCTCTTTTTTGATCTCAATACCATGTTCTCTCCCTCTCTTATGGAGATCTATTCGATGTAACTCTTTTTGCGGTGTGTTTGTCGAGATCCGATGAATTGTGGGTTTATGATCAAGTTTATCTATGAGAGATATTTGAATGTCCTCTGAATTATTTTATCTATGATTGAGTTATCTTTGCAAGTCTCTTCGAATTAACAGTTTGGTTTGGCCTACTAGATTGATCTTTCTTGCCATGGGAGAAGTGCTTACCTTTGGGTTCAATCTTGCGGTGTCCTTACCCAGTGACAATAAGGGTTGCAAGGCACGTATTGTATTGTTGCCATCGAGGATAAAAAGGTGGGGTTTATATCATATTGCATGAGTTTATCCCTCTACATCATGTCATCTTTCTTAATGCGTTACTCTGTTCTTATGAACTTAATACTCTAGATGCATGCTGGATAGCAGTCGATGTGTGGAGTAATAGTAGTAGATGTAGGCAGGAGTCGGTCTACTTGTCACGGGCGTGATGCCTATATACATGATCATGCCTAGATAATCTCATAATTATTCGCTTTTCTATCAATTGCTCGATAGTAATTTGTTCACCCACCGTAACACTGATGCTATCTTGAGAGAAGCCACTAGTGAAACCTATGGCCCCCGGGTCTATCTTTTATCGTATAAGCTTTCAATCTACTTTTATTTGCATCTTTACTTCTCCAATCTATATTATAAAATACCCAAAATATATTTATATTATCATACTATCTCTATCAGATCTCACTTTTGCAAGTGGCCGTGAAGGGATTGACAACCCCTTTATTGCGTTAGTTGCGAGTTCTTTGTTTATTTGTGTAGGTGCGTGGGACTTTTGAGGAGTATCCTACTGGATTGATACCTTGGTTCTCAAAAACTGAGGGAAATACTTATGCTACTATTGCTGTATCACCCTTTCCTCTTCAAGGAAAACCAACGCAAGCTCAAGACGTAGCCGGTCACAGCTGGGGATAAATGCAAATGCGTAAATCAACAACATCGTGGTCAAGTCGTGGGAGGCAAGGACTCTGATCAAAGACCTGGAAGAGACATTTGCTAACCTGCGCAAGGTGAGCCTAAGGCTCAACACGGAGAAGTGTGTGTTTGGGGTTCCATCGGGCAAGCTGTTGGGTTTCTTGGTATCACAGAGAGGAACCGATGCTAACCCCGAGAAGATCAAGGCAATAGAAAGGATGAGACTGCCTCAGACCCTCAAAGAGAAGTAGAAGCTGGCGGGTTGCGTGACCTCCCTGGGGTGCTTCATCTCCAAGCTCGGCGAGCGTGCCCTCCCTTTCTTGAAGCTGATGAAGAGAAAGGGCCCTTTTGAGTGGACCCCGGAAGTTGAAGTAGTGTTCGAAGACCCCAAGAGATGCCTCACGAGCCTGCTCATCATGGTGGTGCCTCGTTCTCGTGAACCCCTGGTGCTCTACTTGGCGGCCACCCCCACTCGGCTAGCATGGCACTCATGGCGGTCCGAGAGGAGCGCGCCAGCGCAGGTGCAAAGCAGGGTGATCTACGAGAGGTGCCTCAGCCTTCACCGCCTCAGGACGGTGCTCTCGAGGAACCCGTCGGTCCAGCGGCCTCCGAGGCTCCTGAATCCCTCACACCCCATGCGGGGAAAGGAGCTGTTGGTGCTTCACCTCTCTTCGAACAGCCGGTGTACTTTTATCAGCACAGTGTTGTAGGATGTGCGTGCACTACCCCATGCAGTAGAAGCTTCTGCTCATGCTCCTCATTGCCTGAAGGAAGTTGCTTCATTATTTGCAATGCCACCCCATCAAAGGTCTCCTCCATGTACCACCTAGAGAAGGTGCTCTGTAGCCCCAACGCCGCTGGAAAGGTGGCAGAGTGGAACATCATGCTGCAGGCCTTCTAGTTGGAGTTCAGCACAACAAGGGTCATCAAGGGCATGGCCCTCGCTGATTTCATGGCGGAATGGACGGACACTCCCGACCGAGGGTTGGATGAAGGCCAATTCCTCACGCTTGGTGATGAAGCGCATGATGGCTGGGTGATGCACTTTGATGGTGCCTTCATGCGGCAGGGCGCGGGGGGCTGGAGTTGTGCTCATCTCACCAACATAGGACAAGCTCTACTATGCTGTGCAACTTTGCTTCCAGTGCGGCGATAAGGTCTCCAACAACATTGCAGAGTGCGAGGGCTTGATTGCCAGCCTCAAGGCCGCAGCCGCCCTGGGAATCAAGCGCCTTACCATCAAGGGTGACTCCCAACTTCTCGTCAACTTCTCCAACAAAGAGTACAAACCGAAGGACGAACACATGGAGGCTTCCATTGAAGAGGTACGTAAAATCAAAAAACGCTTCCTGGGCTTGGAATTGCAGAACGTCCCGCATAGCGTGAACAAGGAAGCAGGCAACATCACCAAGAGGGAGTCCCATCGCAAGCCTAAGAAGCCTGGCATCTTCAAGGAGAACCTCTTCAAGCCATCAGCGACACCCTCAACCGCAGGCCCGACATTGCTCAGTCAGGAGCTGCCATCGGCCCCGACCTTAGGAGGCCCAGCTTGTGATCCGACCTCGGGAGCTTGCTTACTCCTGGCACTGGAACATCAGGTGGGCTGCTGGACCGAGGAGCTCAAGGCATACCTGCCCCACGGCACCTTACCGGAGAGGAGGAAGACGCAGAGCGCGTGGTCCGCCGGGCCACTGCTTATTGTTTGCAGGACGGCAAGATGTACAGGCGACACCCCAACAACGTCTCACCGCGGTGCATATCCGAAAAACAAGGGTGCGAGTTGTTGGCTGATATCCACGACGGGGACTGCAGGTACCACTCCTCATCACGCACCCTCACGGGCAAGTTGTTCCGCAGTAGTTTCTACTAGCCGACGACACTCTACGACGCCACCGACCTGGTGCGATCATGTGAGGCCTACCAGTTCCATGCCAAGTAGATTCATCAGCCCACACAAGGTCTCCAGACCATCCCGCTCTCATGTCCATTCACGGTCTAGGGGCTGGATATCCTGGGTCCTTTCCCTCGAGCAGCCGGTGGATATAGCTACCTCTACCTCGCCATCGACAAGTTCACCAAGTGGGCGGAGGTGGAGCCCGTATGCACCATCCCTGCTGGCTCAGCCGTCAAGTTCATCAAGGGCCTCATGATCCATTTTGGTGTCCCCAACCGTATCATTACTAACAATGGCTGCCAATTCACAAGCAACCTCTTCAGGATGTATTGCGCTAACCTTGGAACACAGATATGCTACGCTTCGGTGGCGCATCCACAGAGCAACGGCCAGGCCGAGTGCGCCAACCCGAAGGTCCTGAGGGGCCTCAAAGCGAGGAGCTTGAAGAAGAAGCTTGAGGCTTGCAGCAGGGGTTGGCTCGGTGACCTTCACTCCGTGTTGTGGTCCATCTGCACTACTGTAACTAAGCCCACTGGTGAGACCCCGTTCTTCCTCGTCTACGGGGCCGGGGTGGTCCTCCCGCACAAGGTCAGGCATTGCTCCCCGTGGGTCCTGGCATTCGACAAAGTGCGTCAGGATGCCTCAGGGGAATAGATCTCATGCTCGGGGAAGAAGCCCATCGCCAAGCCTCACTCCATGCAGCGAGGTACCAACCGGCACTGTGGCATTACCACTGCAACAACGTCCACTCCCGGACCCTCGAGGTGGGAGACCTCGTCCTAAGGCGGGTCCTTGTTGGGAATCGTTGCATGGGAAACCAAATTTTTTTCTATGCACACGCAATGATCTATCCATAGAGATGCATAGCAAAGAGGCAGAGAGTGTGTCTACGTACCCTCGTAGACCGTAAGCGGAAGCATTTCACAATGTGGCTGATGTAGTAAAACTTCTTCGCGCTTCAACCGATCAAGTACCGAATGCATGGCACTTCCATGTTTTGCACAAGTTCAGCTCGGTGACGTCCCTCGCCTTCTTGATCCAGCAAGACATCAAGGTAGTAGATGAGTTCCGTCAGCACGACGGCGTGGTGACGGTGATGTTAAAGTGATCTCCACAGGGCTTCGCCTAAGCACTACGAAAATATAACCAGGGGTCTAAACGGTGGAAGGGGGCGCCGCACACAGCTAGGCAATTGTCTAGTGTGTGCTAGGGGCGCCCCCCCATATATAAGTGGGAGGGAGAGGGGAGGCAGCCAGGAGGCGCCCAAGTAGGCCGAATCCTACTTGGGGTCTCCCCATGGCCCCGCACCCCAGTGCCGTATTAGCCGGAGGGGGAAGGAAAGAGGAGGGTGGAGGGAAGGAAGTGGGAGGGTCAATCCCCCCCTTTCCTTCTTCCTTCCCCTCTTTCCTTCTCCTCTGGTTCAGCCCATATGGCGGGTGCACCAGCCCCTTGTGGCTGGTGTTTTTCCCCTCTTGGCCCATAAGGCCCATATCTTTTGCCAGGGGTGCCCGGAACCCCTTCTAGTGACCCGATATGTACCCGGTACCCTCCGAAACACTTCCGGTGTCCGAATACTATCCTCCTATATATCAATATTTACCTCTTGACCATGTCAAGACTCCTCATCATGTCCGCGATCTCATCCGTTACTCCAAACAACATTCCGTCACCAAATCGCATAACTCATATAATACAATATCGTCCTCGAACATTAAGCGTGCAGACCCTACGTGTTTGAGAACTATGTAGACTTGACCGAGACACCTCTCCGGTCAATAACCAATAGCTGAACCTGGATGCGCATATTGGCTCCTACATATCCTATGAAGAACTTTATCGATCGAAATTATGACAACATATGTAATTCCCTTTGTCTATCGCTATGTTGCTTGCATGAGATTCGATTGTCACTATCTTCATACCTAGTTCAATCTCGTTACGGATAAGTAATCATTCTATAATACATCACCTCATGACTAACTCCTTAGTCATTTGCTTGCAAGCTTATGATATGTATTATCGAGAGGGACTAGAGATACCTCTCCGATACTCGGAGTGACAAATCCTAATCTCGATCTATGCCAGCTCAACAAACACCTTTGGACATACCTGTAGAGCATCTTTATAATCACCCAGTTACGTTGTGATGTTTGATAGCACATAAGGCATTCCTCCGGTGTCCGGGAGTTTCATAATCTCGTAGTCGAAGGAATGTGTATTTGACATGAAGAAAGCAATAGCAATAAAACTGAACGATCATTATGCTAAGCTAAAGGATGGGTCTTGCCCGTCACATAATTCTCCTAATGATGTGATCCCGTTATCAAATGACAACTCATGTCCATGGTTAGGAAAACCTTAACCATCTTTGATCAACGAGCTAGTCAAGTAAAGGCTCACTAGGGACACAGTGTTTTTTTATATATTCACACATGTATTTAGTTTCTGATCAATACAATTCTAGCATGAATAATAAAACTTTATCATGAATAAGGAAATATAAAATAAAAACTCTATTATTGCCTCTAGGGCATATATCCTTTAGTCTCCCACTTGCACTAGAGTCAATAATCTAGACTACATTGTAATGAATCTAACAGCCATGGAGTCTTGGTGCTGATCATGTTTTGCTCAGGGAAGAGGCTTAGTCAACGGGTCTGCTATATTCAGATCCATATGTATTTTGCAAATTTCTATGTCTCCCTCCTTGACTTGATCATGGATGGAGTTGAAGCGTCTCTTGATGTGTTTGGTTCTTTTGTGAAATCTGGATTCCTTCGCCAAGGCAATTGCTCCAATATTGTCACAAAAGATTTTCATTGGACTCGATGCACTAGGTATTACACCTAGATTGGATATGAACTCCTTCATCCAGACTCCTCCATTTGCTACTTCCGAAGCAGCTATGTACTCCGCTTCACACGTAGATCCCGTGATGATGCTCTGCTTGGAAATACATATCCGATTGGTGACTTAGAGTCATCCAGATCAGTGTCAAAGCTATCATCGACGTAACCATTTACAACAAGATCTTTGTCACATCCATAAATGAGAAACATATCCTTGGTCCTGTTCAGGTACTTCAAGATGTTCTTGACCGCTGTCAAGTGATCCACTCCTGGATTACTTTGGTACCTACCTGCTAGACTTATGGCAAGGCACACATCAGGTCTGATAGACAGCATAGCATACATGGTAGAACCTCTAGTTGAGGCATAGGGATTGACTTTCATTTTCTCTCTATCTTCTACAGTGGTCGGGCTTTGAGTCTGACTCAACTTCACCCCTTGCAACACAGGCAAGAACCCTTTCTTTGACTGATCCATTTTGAACTTCTTCAAAACTTTGTCAAGGTATGTGGTTTTTGAAAGTCCTATTAAGCGTCTTGATCTATCTTGATAGATCTTGATGCCCAATATATAAGCAGCTTCCCTGAGGTCTTTGATTGAAAAACACTTATTCAAGTATCCTTTTATGCTATCCAGAAATTCTACATCATTTCCAATCAACAATATGTCATCCACATATAATATTAGAAATGCTACAGAGCTCCCACTCACTTTCTTGTAAATACAGGCTGCTCCGAAAGTGTGTATAAAACCATATGCTTCCTTCACCTCATCAAAGTGTATATTCCAACTCTGAGATGCTTGCACCAGTCCATAGATGGTCACTTGAGCTCGCACACTTTATTAGCACCTTTAGGATCGACAAAACCTTCTGGTTGCATCATATACAACTCTTCTTTAAGAAATCCATTAAGGAATGCAGTTTTGACGTCCATTTTCCAGATTTCATAATCATAAAATGCGTCAATTGCTAACATGATTCAGATAGACTTAAGCATCGCTACGGCTGAGAAACTCTCATCATAGTCAACTCCTTGAACTTGTCAAAAACCTTTTGCGACATGTCGAGCTTTGTGGACAGTAAGATTACCATCAGTGTCAGTCTTCCTCTTGAAGATCCATTTATTCTCTATGGCTTGCCGATCATCGGGCAAGTCCAGCATAGTCCACACTTAGTTCTTATACATGGATCCTATCTCACATTTCATGGCCTCAAGCCATCTGTCGGAATCTGGGCTCATCATAGCTTCTTCGTAGTTTGTAGGTTCGCCATGGTCTATTAACCTGACTTCCAGGACAGGATTACCGTACCACTCTCGTGCGGAATGTGCTTTGCTTGACCTACGAAGTCCAATAGTAACTTGATCCGAAGTTTCATCTTCATCATCATTAGCTTCCTCTCTAGTTGGTGTAGGCATCGCGGGAACGGATTTCTCTGATGTGCTACTCTCCAATTCGAGAGAAGGTACAATGACCTCATCAAGTTCTACTTTCCTCCCACTCACTTCTTTGGAGAGAAACTCCTTCTCTAAAAGGACCCATTCTTAGCAACAAATATCTTGCCTTTGGATCTGTGGTAGAAGGTGTACCCAATAGTTTCTTTAGGGTATCCTATGAAGACACACTTCACCAATTTGGGTTCCAGCGTATCAGGTTGAAGCCTTTTGACATAAGTGTCACAACCCCAAACTTTAAGAAACAACAACTTAGGTTTCTTGCCAAACCATAATTCATACGGTGTTGTCACAACGGCTTTAGACGGTGCCCTATTTAACGTGAATGTGGCTGTCTCTAATGCATAACCCCAAAATGATAATGCTAAATCAGTAAGAGGCATCATAGAACGCACCATATCCAATAAAGTACGGTTACGACGTTCGGAAACACCATTACGCTGTGGTGTTCCAGGTGGCGTGATTTGTGAAACAATTACACGTTGTTTTAAATGAAGGCTAGACTCATAACTCAAATATTCGCCTTCGCGATCAGATAATAGAAACTTTATTTTCTTGTTACGATGATTCTCCACATCACTCTGAAATTCTTTGAACTTTTCAAATGTTTCAAACTTGTGTTTCATTAAGTAGATATACCCATACCTACTCAAATCATCTGTGAAGGTTGGAAAATAATGATACCCGCCGCGTGCTTCAACACTCATCGGACCGCATACATCGGTATGTATTATGTCCAATAAGTCATTAGCTTGCTTCATTGTTCCAGAGAACGGAGTTTTAGTCATCTTGCCCATGAGTAATGGCTCGCAAGTACCAAATGATTCATAATCAAGTGATTTCAAAATTCCATCTGCATGGAGTTTCTTCATGTGCTTCACACCAATATGACCTAAACGGCAGTGCCACAAATATGTTGCACTATCATTATCAACTTTTCATCTTTTAGCATCAATATTATGAATATGTGTATTACTACGATCGAGATTCAATAAACCATTTACATTGGGTGTATGACCATAGAAGGTTTTATTCATGTAAACAGAATAAACATTATTCTCTAACTTAAATGATTGACCTTATTGCAATAAACATGATCTAATCATATCCATGCTCAACGCAAACACAAAATAACATTTATTTAGGTTCAACGCTAATCCCAAAGGTATAGGGAGTGTGCGATGGTGATCATATCAACCTTGGAATCATTTCCAACACACATCATCACCTTGCTTTTAACTAGTCTTTGCAACTCCTATTTTGAGTTACTAATCTTAGCAACTGAACTGGTATCAAATACCCAGGGATTACTTCGGACACTAGTAAAATACACATCAATAACATGTATATCAAATATACCTTTGTTCACTTTGCCATCGATCTTATCTGCCAAGTTTTTTTGGGGTAGTTCCGCTTCCAATGACCATTTCCTTCGCAGTAGAAGCACTCAATTTCAGGCTTGCGTCCAACTTTGGGCTTCTTCACGGGAGTGAAAACTTGCTTGCCCTTCTTCTTGAAGTTCCCTTTCCTTCCCTTGCCCTTTTTCTTGAAACTAGTGGTCTTGTTAGCCATCATCACTTGATGCTTTTTCTTGATTTCTACCTTCACCGATTTCAGCATCGCGAAGAGCTTGGGAATCATTTTTGTCATCCCTTGCATGTTATAGTTCATCACGAAGTTCTAGTAGCTTGGTGATGGTGACTAGAGAACTCTGTCAATCACTATCTTATCTGGAAGATTAACTCCCACTTGATTCAAGCAATTGTAGTACCCAGACATTCTGAGCACATGCTCACTGGCTGAGCTATTCTCCTCCATCTTGTAGGCAAAGTACTTGTCAGAGGTCTCATACCTCTCGACACAGGCATGAGTCTGAAATACCAATTTCAGCTCTTAGAACATCTCATATGCTCTGTGGCGTTCATAACATATTTGAAGTCCCAGTTCTAAGCCGTAAAGCATGGCGCACTAAACTATCAAGTAGTCATCATACCAAGCTTGTCAAAAATTCATAACGTCTGCTTCTGCTCCTGCAATAGGTTTGTCACCTAGCGGTGCATCAAGGACATAATTCTTCTATGCAGCAATGAGGATAATCCTTAGATCACGGACCCAGTCCGCATCATTGCTACTATAATATTTCAACTTATTTTTCTCTAAGAACATATCAAAAATAGGGAAGCTATATAATGAGCTACTGATCTACGACATAGATCTATGATATGTCTCCAACGTATCTATAATTTTTGATTGTTCCATGTTGTTATATTATTGTTCTTGTTTTACAATTATTTTATAGTCAATTTATATCATTTTATGGTACTAACCTATTGACATAGTGCCCAGTGCCAGTTGCTATTTTCTGCATGTTTTTTACATCATAGGAAATCAATACCAAACAGAGTCCAAATGCAGCAGAACTTTTTGTGGATTTTTTTGGGCCAGAAGACATCTAGTGGGCCAGGAAAGCACCTGAGGGGAGCTCCGAGGGGAGCACAACCCACCAGGACACGCCTGGGCGCCCAGGTGCGCCCCGGTGGGTTGTGCCCTCCTCGTTGGCCTCCCGCACCACCTCTTTGCTCTATAAATACCCCAATATTCCAGAAACCCTAGGGGAGTCGACGAAAATCAATTCTAGTCGGCACAGAGTCCAAAAACACCAGATCCAATCTAGACACCATCACGGAGAGGTTCACCACTTCCATTGGTGCCTCTCCGATGATGCGTGAGTAGTTCTTTGTAGACCTATAGGTCCGTAGTTAGTAGCTAGATGGCTTCCTCTCTCTCTCTCTCTTGATTATCAATACAATGGTCTCTTGGAGATCCATATGATGTAGCCTTTTTGCGGTGTGTTTGTTGGGATCCAATGAACTTTGAGTTTATGATCAGATCTATGTTTTTATCCATGAAAGTTATTTGAGTCTTCTTTGATCTCTTATATGCATGATTGATTATAGTCTCGTATTTCTTCTCCGATATTTGGGTTCTGTTTGGCCAACTTGATCTATTTATCTTGCAATGGGAAGAGGTGCTTTGTGATGGGTTCGGTCTTACGGTGCCTGATCCTAGTGACAGAAAGGGAAACGTGTAGGACCTTGAGAAGAGGTGTCTAGAGGGGGGGTGATTAGACACTAAGTACCAAAGTTGCAGTTTTTAAGTTCTTAAAGTTTTAGTGGAGTTTAGATACAAGTTTAACATTCACAATACACAACAAGCAAGCATGCAAAGAGTATATGAGCAGCGGAAAGTAAAGCATGCAACTTGCAAGAATGTAAAGCGAAGGGTTTTGAGAATTCAAATGCAATTGGAGACACAGATGTTTTTGGCGTGGTTCCGATAGGTGGTGCTATCGTACATCCACGTTGATGGAGACTACAACCCACGAAGGGTAACGGTTGCACGAGTCCACGGAGGGCTCCACCCACGAAGGGTCCACGAAGAAGCAACCTTGTCTATCCCACCATGGCCGTTGCCCACGAAGGACTTGCCTCACTAGAGGTAGATCTTCACGAAGTAGGCGATCTCCTTGCCCTTACAAACTCCTTGGTTCAACTCCACAATGTTGTTGGAGGCTCCCAAGTGACACCTAGCCAATCTAGGAGACACCACTCTCCAAGAAGTAACAAATGGTGCGTTGATGATGAACTCCTTGCTGTTGTGCTTCAAATGATAGTCTTCCCAACACTCAACTCTCTCTCATAGGATTTGGATCTGGTGGAAAGAAGATTTGAGTGCAAAGCAACTTGGGGAAGGCTAGAGATCAAGATTCATATGGTAGAAATGGAATATCTTGGCCTCAACACATGAGTAGGTAGTTCTCTCTCAGAAAATGTATGCTGGAAGTGTACGTTCGGTATGATGGCTCTCTCCATGAATGAAGAGGAGGTGGAGGGGTATATATAGCCTCCACACAAAATCTAACCGTTACACACAATTTACCAAACTCGGTGGGACCGATTCAATAGACTCGGTCGGACCGATTTAGTAAACCTAGTGACCGTTAGGATTTTCGGTGGGACTGAAATGCAACTCGGTAGGACCGATATGGTTATGGTTAGGGCATAATGTAATCTCGGTGAGACCGATTACACAAACTCGGTTGGACCAATTTTGATAATTAGCTAACCAGAGAGTTGGTCAGGCAAACTCGGTTGGACCGTTTACACAAACTCGGTGGGACCGATTTTGGTAATGAGTCAACCAGGAAGTTTGCATTGTAATCTCGGTAGTACCAATTTCTCAAACTCGGTGGGACCGATTTTGGTAATGGACATACACAGAGAGATTACAATCCCATCTCGGTGAGACCGACATCCCTATCGGTGAGACCGATTTGCCTAGGGTTTGTGGTAGTGGCTATGACATCCAAACTCGGTGGTGCCGGATAGAAAGAATCGGTGGGGCCGAGGTTGACTTTAGGTATAGGACATATGTGTGGAAGTGGGAAAGTAGTTGTGGGTTTTGGAGCATATCACTAAGCACTGTGGAGCAAGAAACTCATTTAGCAACACCTCATCCCTTCTTGATAGTATTGGCTTTTCCTATAGACTCAATGTGATCTTGGATCACTAAAATGTAAAATGAACAGTCTTCTGCTTGAAGCTTGAGACAATCCTTTGTCCTTAGCATCTTGAAGGATTTCCCACATCTTTTAGTCCATGCCACTCCATTGTTGAACTTATCTGAAACATACTAGATAAAAGTGTTAGTCCAACAAGAGATATGTTGACATTAATTAGCAAAACCACATAGGGAGCACTTGTGCTTTCAATCTCCCCCTTTTTGGTAATTGATGACAACATACATCAAAGCTTTAGATAAAGATATAAAGAATAGGAAGTAAAGCTTTGGAAAGACATGTAACAAGCATAGGCTCCCCCTACATATATGCAATCATGTGAATATGGAATATAGAAGCATGTGAGAGCATAACCATGATAGAGTAGGCAATGTGTTACATGTATTTTGGCCATATGCATCAGAGCAAAGAATATTAAAGAAAATACCTTCATTCTCATGAGTCCTTCTTGCAAACAGTATCTACATCAGCAAGAATTCCTCATATACATGATTGTGATGCATATACTTACCTTGTAGTCTTGAGTTGGCTTAGGATGGAATGAACCTGCGCAAATAAGGTTAGATAACACAGGTACATCTACTAGCCAGAGCAAACAAAAGAAACCACAAGAATACCAAGACTGGGATGACATGTAGAGAGTGAGTACTAAGTACTACATTGGATTAGACATGTCCCCAAGAGTAATGATATGCAATGAATTTAAATGATTTCTTTCCCTTAGTAGTCTTGCTCCCCCTGAATCTAGCATAGGATACTGGGAGAAGATAGGGAACAGAAAATCAGAGCTGAACGATATAAATGAACAGAGCTAATGCAAACTAATGCAAATAAGCACAAAAGATCATATGAACATGTCTCTCCCCTCAAGAAGACAAGTGGCATCTCTCCTCTTGAACACCAAGCATCTGGGATCCTTGAGAAATACTTTCTACTTAAGTATTCTCTCCCCCTAGAGATCTCTCTCTCCCCCTGAGGATCTCTCTCCCCCTGAGGAGGTGATATACTCTTTCTCTGATGTGATCTCTCTCTAAATGATAAGTTTTGATGTGATATCTCTCTCCCCCTTTGACATCAATTTCCAATAAGGGTTTTCTGGAATCTGTCGAATGGGTTTGGTCCTTGAGTCACAGCACAAAGCAATGATAAAAATGTGATGCTTGTAGAGGACAAGATTCATTGAGTGGAGCTGGATCAGAGGAATCAAGGAATAAGTGGTAAACTGTTTTTCCTGTTGTGAAATCGATGGCACCGAGTGGTATGCTTCGGTTGTACCGAAAGGATTCGGTTGGACCGAAAACAACAAATCGGTGGAACCAAGTTCATCACAGAGAAAACACTTGTCACCGCAGCTCACTAGACTAGTAAGAACTCACAAAGATTTGCAAGGAATTTACTGAAAGATATGCAATGAATTTGCTGTAGAAAAATGTAGAGCAAACAGAAAGAAATCTAGATAAAGTTTTTTTTGAAAGGGGAAACAGATATGCATGAGTCAAATGCAAAAACACAGAAAAGAACACAAGAGAGCTTCGTCTAGAGATGGTTGGCGACAAAGTCACCTATTTTAGAGTATATTGACTTAGGAGTCAAGTGAGATCACTTGATCATAGGTCATACTCATCGTTTAAGCTCAAAATGGGGTTGCCATTTTTCGTTTAAGCTTCTTGATGTATTCACATCTTGTCGAGTTGCTTTAGCTCATGACTTGGAGTAAAGCTTCTCTAAGATGGAATAACATACCTTGGTTGGTGGTGTTGTCTATGTAGTTGAACTTGTGTGGGTTGCTCAAGGTTGATGTAGCTCATCAAGAATTTGGAGCACCACTTGGAATTTGAGTCCATCTACCTACATGGGTTAGATCTTGCAAGGAAGAGCACTTGTGTATCCAAAAATGACAATCATGAAGCTCAGCATAGAATTTGTCAAAGGATATGTTTGAATGGTTTTGTGCTTCCTTGGCTTCAACCACCTTAGTGTAGAGACTTGGTGATGTAGAGATTGCTCAAGATATGAGTAGGTTACAACCTCATGGAATTAGATTCATCCAATTACCTACATGGGTTAGATAACATGCAAGATACAAATATATCCAGGACATAAGATTTTCATCATAAGAGAGATATCAAGGATTAGTCATAAGCTCATGTCTTGCATGTATCCAATGGAGTCTCTACTCCAAGTTTGAAGCATCAATGATGTTCAATTCTCCTCTTAACCTGCAAAACACTTTCTGATCAAGAGGTTTAGTGAATATATCCGCTAATTGCTTTTCGGTGCGAACATGCTTAAGATCAATGTCACCCTTAGCAACATGATCTCAAATGAAATGATGACGAACTTCAATATGCTTAGTTCGAGAATGTTGTACGGGATTATGTCCAATTTTGATAGCACTTTCATTGTCACAAAGCAATGGAACATGTTTCACATATATCCCATAATCTTTAAGAGTTTGGGTCATCCAAAGTAATTGAGCACAACATGAACCAGCGGCAATGTATTCCGCTTCGGCGGTGGATAAGGATACCGAGTTTTGTTTCTTGGAGGACCAAGACACAAGAGAAATTGATAAGTACCCGAAGTGGACTTTCTATCAACCTTGTCTCCGGCATAGTCCGAGTCGGAGTAGCCAACAAGATCGAAAGAGGCCCTCTTAGGATACCAAATGCCAAAATTTGGTGTATGGATTAAGTATCTCACTATCCTTTTCACGACCTTAAGATGACATTCTTTAGGAGCAGCTTGATATCGTGCACACATGCACACACTTAGCATGATATCGGGATGTGAAGCACATAGATATAACAATGAACCAATCATAGAGTGATAAACCTTTTGATGAACCGGTTCACCATCTTTGGTCAAATCAAGATGTCCACTAGTAGGCATGGGTGTAGACATACCTTTGCATTCTTGCATATTGAACTTCTTGAATAAGTCCTTGGTGTACTTCGTTTGATAAACAAAGGTACCTTCCTTAGTTTGCTTGATTTGCAAACCAAGAAAGATTTGAGTTCACTCATCATAGACATCTCAAACTTCTCCGACATTAGCTTCCCAAACTTTTCACTAAAATGAGGGTTAGTTGAACCAAATATAATATCATCAACATAGATTTGGCACACAAATAGTTCTCCATTAACCCATTTAGTAAAAAGAGTAGAATCAACTTTCCCAATTTCAAACCCTTTTTCAATAAGGAACTTGGTCAAGCATTTATACCATGCTCTAGGAGCTTGTTTAAGACCATAAAGAGCTTTGTGAAGTTTGTAAACTTGATTGGGTTTCTTAGGATTGACAAAGCCGGGAGGTTGCTTAACATAAACTTCCTCCTCTATTTCACCATTTAGAAAAGCACTTTTAATGTCCATTTGGTACAAGGTGATATCATGATGATTAGCATAGGCAAGTAAGATGCGAATGGACTCAAGTCTAGCAACGGGAGCATAAGTCTCACCATAGTCCATACCTTCGACTTGTGTGTAACCTTGGGTGACGAGACGTGCTTTGTTGCGAACTACTTGTCCATCTTCATCACTACAGGAATCTGCTACTTTGCCATCTTCCACGGCGGATGGCAAAGGCATGGATGGCGGACGGCAAAGACCTTTGCCGTCAGCCGTGGACGGCAAAAGGTGACGGCAAAGTAGGGGACGGCTAAGAGCTGTGTTGCCGTCTGCTTCGGGCAGCTGACGGCAAAGGGGCCTTTGCCATCAGCAGCGGACGGCAAAGAAGACGGACGGCAATAAATGTGTTGTTACTCTGTTAGGTGGTTAACGGCAGTCCTTTGCCGTCCGCTGCGGACGGCAAAGCCTTTGCCGTTAGCCACTGTAGGCAAACTGACCAAATTGGTCAGCCTCCTAGGAAGCACAGTTGCCTGCCACGTGGCCTCTTTTCCATCCACTGCTGACGGCAAAGATCCTGCATATTGTCTCTTTTTTTCTGTTTTTTTACTCCAACAATTTTCACAGCAAATATATATGACATATCCAGCACATAAGTTTCATATCACATATCCAGCACATAAGTTTCATATCACATATCACATCAGTTTCACACATCAGTTTCATCCATACACATTGTTCATACATAAGCAAGTTCCATCCATACACATTGTTCATACATAAGCAAGTTCCATGATAGCAAGCTAGATACAATGCAAAGCTAGAACAAGAAGTTTCATACATAAGCAAAGCTAGAACAAGCTAGATACAATGCAAGTTTCATACATAAGCAAGTTTCATCAAAGGAAAAGCAAGCACTCCATCATAGCAAGCTAGCTTCCATGAAGTGAATGAAATCTGCAAAATGGTAAATAAGAAAGTTAGAAATAGGTGACTAGAACAAGAAGAAGACTAGAACAAGAAGTATATGTCATTTATGAGCTAACTTAGGTGAAATGGATCATATATGAGCTAACAAAGTTGAAATGGGTTGTTTATGAGCTAACTTAGTTGAAATGGATCATTTATGGGCTAACTTAGTTGAAATGGATCATTTATGAGCTAACTAAGGTTAAGGGCATCGTTTTTGAGCTAAGTAAGGTGAAATGGATCATTTTTGAGCTAACTTAGGTGAAATGGATCATTTATGAGCTTTTATGAGCTAACTTAGTTGAAATGGGTCGTTTATGACCTAACTTAGGTGAAATGGATCATTTAAGAGCTAATTTAGGTGAAATGGATTGTTTTTAGCTAACTTAGGTGAAATTGATCGTTTAGGAGCAAATCTAGGTGAAATGGGTCATTTTGGAGCTAATCTACGTGAAATGGGTCATTTTGGAGCTAACCTAGGTGAAATGGGTCATTTTGGAGCTAACCTAGGTGAAATGGGTCATTTTAAAGCTAATGTAGGTAAAATGGATCATTTACGAGCTAATCTACTAAAATGGGTCATTTTAGAGCTAACTTGGATAAATTGGATCACTTGTAAGCTAACTAAGGTAAAATGAGTCATATTAGAGCTAACTTAGGTAAAATGGATCATTTATGAGCTAACTAAGTAAATTATGCAATTTTTGACATAAGTAAGCTTATTAAGTCATTTTGAAGGAAAACAAGCTAACTCTAGGTCATTATGGTAAGCATATTGGAGGAAATAAAGCTAAGTCTAAGTCTAGAGAAACTTACCGTGATCAGGGAGGTGTAGGAGCAGGCTGGCTCGTGCCGGTAGCTGGAGAAGGATCGTGCGATGCGTTTTTGGAGTTAAGCTGCACCAAAGATCATTTCCAATGTCTCGTTAGCATTATGACACTCAAATGTTAAGACTAGCAAGTAATGTCCATTAAAATTAAACTCACCGTGCTCCCAGGAGCAATCACTGGCATCGGCGGAGCGGTCTGACCGGACTTCTCGCACACAGACTGCACATTTGGTTTTCACAACAGAGTCATAGTAGTTAGTAATGAGACTCAAATGTTAAGACTAGCAAGTAATCTGCAGAAGAAACTTACCACAAGGAGCTCATACATGGCCCTTGCCTGCATATCATTCCGTGCCCTCTCCTCCTCCAACATCTTTGTCGTCCTCTCCTCCAACTCCCGCTGCCTCTCTGCCGCCTTCGCCAGAAGTTTCTTCGTTCTATCTCTCTCACTCTGTATAGCAGCCTGCAACACCACTCACATGACCATTTGTAATCATTGATGGAAGCGCACACAATGTAATGGAGAAAGATAGTTGAGTACGTATAACTAACCTTGATGGCGAGTTGTACTGGCCATTCACGAGGCCTTATCTCAGGAGCGGAGCTCGACTGGCGCGCCTTGATCTCCGGGAGAGTGCTAGGACAACGGATAAGTCCATCTCCCATGGCTATGGAGCCATGGCACCTCCCGCCACCAGATATCATCAGCAACTCTGTATCAATGGGACCCTGGCTCGGGTTAAAGTCCTCCCCTTTCCTCGCCTTCCCCTGATCTCTATATTGCACGAGCTTGTCGTGGGCGGAGATGTTGGTGAAGTTCTTTGGATCATCGAGGTCAGACGCAGAGAATGCCTTGACTTTCTTGTAAGAGCCAGTGTGGGCCATGGCATACAGGTCGTACACCTCTGGCACCTTATCCGCCTTATTATAGCATGCCTGAAAGAGAGAAACAAAGTAAATTAGTAATTAAAGGGCTAAAGCTAGCATGATGAATGAATTGCATGAATCATGAAGCAAACCACATACCCAGTTCCGCCCGTACTGAAATAAGTTGGAGCTGCCTTGGTGGTGTGGCACACCTTCCATTTGGGCACGTTTGTCCTTGGCCTCGTTGTGGGTGGCCCGCCATTCTTTTGAGCACCACCCACCGACCAACACCTCCCAACAATCCATCCGATCCGCACACCATCTCTGAGGGGCCTAAGTTAGCAAATAGAAACTTCAGCGCTACGGCTATGAATTACTAAATAAAGGAATTAAGTACAAGGCCTTAAGAATTACCTTCATGTACTGCTCCTTACTCAAGAACTTATCGCGGCACTCCTGCTTGAACTTCTTGATACCACGGTCAGCGTAGTAGTCTCGAACAGTCTGCACCCGAGCCTCATGCCGTAAGTTCTGAAGTAGGCGCTTGCACTCCTTGTCGATAACATCTGCCGCCTCCTCCTCGTATCCCTCCTCACACCTGTAGAATATGTGCAATCAAATGAGACAATATTGATTAGTACAATTAATAACTAGCTAGTTGAAGATTTTTAATTTTGTAAAGGAGAAATTACCCAGAACTTTGTGATCACCATGTCTGCCCTCGTCTTGCACAAGACACCGTCGATAATCTCACCCGGCGGGGCCGGGGCAGCCAAGTAGTGCTCCCAACTCAATCCAACCTCTGGAAGCCGACCCTCACCAGGCAACATGACAAACCCCGGAAAGTTTTGCCGAATCAGAACTCCAAGGACGGAGTTGGGCCGGCGGACACTTTCATGGTGGTCCCAACCCCTGCAGCATGACAAGGCCAACACATTAGTTGTTTGAAGAAACGTGAATGCAGAAGGTACAAAAAGATTAAATGCACTTACCTCTCCCCATTAGGGAAATCAACCACCTCTGCTCGCGGGTCGCCGGCACGGATGGGAGCCGTGTAGCACCACGCTGGTAGACATTGCCCCCCTCCTTCCCCTCCTCCTCAAAACCAGTCGGCTCCCCGCCATCATCAGCATGGCCACTCGGTTCCCCGCCATCATCAGCATGGCCACTCGGCTCCTCAGGCTGACCCGATCAAGTACCCCATCCAGACGTGTGCTCCTCCGGGGTCTCGCGGGCCCAACTCTCGTGGGCCGAAGGCCCGTCGACCCGAGGCTCGTGGGCTGAAGACCCGTGGACAGGAGTCCGTGTAGCCTCCTCCTCATACGAGTCCACCAAAGCAGTCACGTGCTCGGGTGAAACAGCTGGGGGCGGCGGCGAGGAAGGCGCCGTAAGAGTCACCCTACCTCCTCTCCCGCGACCACGTGCTCCACATCGACCCTTCTTCTTACCTCGTCCCCTGCTGGGCACCGCGGTCGACGAAGAAGGGCCCGACGGTGTCACCATATTGTCCAGCAACGCTCGGCGGAGAGGTGCGTGTGAATGGAAGACCTCACACTACGCGCCGACGAAGAAGGGGCCTCGGCGCGCTCCCGACCAGCGCCCACCATCTTTCAACACCTGCCATGACAAAGAATAAACGAAATTAGTACAACATGAAAAAAACTACCAACATGAATAATAATATGTATATCACTTAAGTGTATCATCATCAAGTACAACATAAACAACTGCACATTTAAAACTACCCGATCAACACAATTACATATGATGTTTTTCATAACAAAATCGAAAAATATATGACCTAACTTATAATTCACAAATATATGACCTAGTCGGCCTCTGGAAGGCCAAAGAACACCTTTTCGGGAGGTGTCGGGGGTCGGGGTGTCGTGTCGGTGTCGGGGTGCCGTGTCGGGGTCGAGGTCGGGGTCTCGGGGTCGGGGTG